>NC_084992.1:3232665-3457379 GCF_963691925.1 Scomber scombrus
ATAAAGCCTGATGGTGAGAAAGAGGTTGAAACATTGGAGGAGGAGCAGGAGAAGGTACATCATTTAACCTAAATCAATAACTGAAGTCATTTCTCTTTTTTTAACTTCTCCTTCCAACACTGATTTATTACTGAGAACAAACTAAACTGTTACTGACCATGAGAGAAAATCTGAGACATAAGAAATAACTCTTTTCAGACTGAACTCAACTGTGTATGTGTGTGTGTGTGTGTGTGTGTGTGTGTGTGTGTGTGTGTGTGTGTGTGTGTGTGTGTGTGTGTGTGTGTGTGTGTGTGTGTGTGTGTGTGTGTGTGTGTGTGTGTGTGTGTGTGTGTGTGTGTTTCTCCCACAGAGCCCAGATATAAGCCAACATAATGACACCAACCCAGCTGGCAAAAACTCAACAGAGGTCTTTGTGGAGATCGACCCTAATGGAAAATATCTCTGTCTCTTCAACAAGTCTAAAGAGGTGATGATGTTTGTGAGGATGAACTGTGTATAAACATGAGAACATGTACTGTTAGGTTTAGTAGCTCTACATTGATGAAGTGTATCCAGGATTATTTTAAATGGACCATTAAAGCCAAGCTAACGACCCTCTACAGTATTTACCTCAGAATCTACTTTCTCTTGTTTTCATGTGAACAGTTTAAATGTCACACACTCATGGATTTAACACTGTAACATTAACTTGTTTGTTCTTCCTTCATCCTCCTTCTTGTGTCCAATTTCTCTCCTGCAGGACCTGAAACTGGAAGGCAGGAAGTTACGAGTGAAGCTCAACCATGAAAACCCCATCATGTTCACATTTGAGAAGTCAATTTCACTCAGAGCTGAGAAGAGTGTCACTGTAAGACTTTGATTTATTCATTTATGTTGCATTTTCTTTCTTTCTGTCTGTCTCATTTCTTCTTTTCCTCTTCCTCATTGTTCATTCTGTCTCTCATTTTTCTCTTTCTTCATTCCTCTTTTTTTCATTTCTGTCTTCCTTCCTTTCATTCCAATTGATTTCTTTATTTCTTTCTTTCTCAGTTTTCTTTCTTTCTTTTTCATTCATTCAGCTCTTTAACTTCACATGCAAAATATTTTTAACTGAAAAAGTTGTTTAATTGTATAATTTTGTTATTATCTGTGAACTTTGGATTTTACAGATATGGGCCCATGGTTATGGTTTCCATCATCCTCCCTCTGACCTGAAATGGAAGGAACTGAGGCGTTTGGCCGAAGGAGACAAACTCCTCGTTGAGCTCATCAACTGTCATGAAGAGATCATGAAAACCACTGAAGTATAATAATCAGCCCAGCTGCCACACAGTGTTTTAGTTTATCTTACTGTAACTTTTTTTACTCCTTTTAAACTACAATATTCTCCTTATTTACCAACTTTTATCATCAACCGTGAGACGTCTACGAGGAATTTATAATGCCCAAATGCTGAATGTCAACAGTAACTTGAAAACACCAAAATTATACATCAGGAAAACGAAAAATTCCAAAAGTTTTTTCTTTGATATAATCAACAATTCAAAACACAATTTGTCCAAAACATTTTCAATAGTGCAGTGTGATATTCTGGTTTGTACACAGAGAGAAACATGACTTTACTCCACCTAATGTTTAAGGGATTCATTGAACACATTTGTCTCACAGAATTCACATTAATTCTGAATGTAAAACAAAGTCATGTTCTCTCAGCATGATAGTTTTCCTTTATGTTGGTCTCTACATTTTCAGATTCAAACTCTCAGGTGCAGCAATCAGCAGTTTGTGAGAAAGCTGTACGGGTCAAAGATGAGACGTGTACATTTAGTGTCTGAAGGAAACTTTAATGTTTTGGTTCACTCTCAGCGCTCTCATTGTGTCATTTTCAGCTGCAACAGGCAGAGAAAGAAGAAAGAGAGAAAACCTCTAAAAACCAGAAAACAGACACATAGTGGAGGAGAGAGCTAAAACAGAGCAAATATTGGATTTAGATTCAGCAGGTGGACAGAACTCCAAATGAATGATAATGTTGATTGTAACAACTTCAAAGTATCAACTTAAAAGGTGATGATCTTGTCAGATCTGGTCAGTGTTATGTCAAAAATATAATTTTTGGGGTGGTGAACTATCAAAAAATAATGGAGGAACAACTATTTCTTTTCCTGTAGAAAGTATGTTTTTTATTTTGTACATATGTTGGTCTTGCCAATAAATATACATTTAAAAAATAAGACGCACCTTTGGTGAGATCTTTTTCATTTCAAAGTGGGGTGCATCTCATACACCAGTAAAATGAAGAGAGAGGTTGGATCTGGATTGGGTTAAATGTCTGTAAAGGGCCATCCACACTAAGAGCAATAACTATAACAATAACCATAATAACCCGGTCTGAAATCATTACCAAAAACCATTAACCCGACACACTGTTTCAGGTGTAATATGTGTGCTTTGATGCTGTTTCAAATAAAAGTAAAATAAAGAAAAAGGTTTGGAGTATAAACATATGTCTTTATGAATTAATAGCTACTGGTGCATTAAAATAAACCAGTCTTTAATATAAAAGCATTTTCCCCAGCATGACACCCCCCAAAATAGGCATCTTATTTACTGGTTTTATGGTAAATGTAAATTATCTACTTCTTCCACCACTAGAGTTAGTGTAGAAACATTTCTTTTTACTTAATAGTTTTTTTCTGCCACGCCAGCTCACGTTCTTTTGCTGCTGCTGCTACTGTATTGTTGTTTTTTTTCTTAAATATATTCTCATTATCTGCATGCATTCATTAATATATCTTTCTTTCAAAAATGTCTTTTGATTTTAACACTGGAGTGGTCACGTAATACATTCAGATGCGTAGTTGAGGTACAGCAACAGTAACAGAGTACTGAAGGAAGGTTCCAGCTTAATTCCCACCCCCCAGAACACCCTAAATTCACCCACCCAAAACCGAAAAAGAACCTACAGAAAGACAACACACTCACACCCAGGCGCACTGAGGGACACGCAAACAATAACAGCAAACAAGAGTAAGTAAGCAGGTTAACAATTGAGGTAGGGTAAACACATAAGTGCTCAAAAAGGGAGAAGGGAGAATAAAATAAAATAAAAAATAGATAAATAAATAAAAAGGAGGGGGAGGGGTGCTGTGCTCAGTTACACATTTTCAGCATCAATAGTTAGGGAGTCAACGTGGTTTACAAAAGGTTGCCACATCTCATAGAATTTACATACGGAACCCTTGAGGGAGAACCTTATTTTCTCCAGGGTGACACATTGTAGCATTTCATGGATCCATTTATTGTGAGTGGGAGGGAAGGCATGAGTCCACTTAAGGAGGATGAGCCTTCGAGCAAGTAAGGAGGAAAATGTAAAATAATGTGCTGTGAGGATTTAGTCAGGCCATGTGTGAGGGAGACACCGAAGAGGACCACAAGGGGCTCAGGGATTATGGTTCGGCCTATAACTTCACTAATTGTTTTAAATATTGCAGACCAGTATTCTGATAGTCGTAGGCAGGTCAGAAACATATGAACATAATCAGCAGGGGAGCCTTTAGATCTATTACACTCATCTGTTCTGTCAGGGTAGATTTTGGCCAGCCTAGCATTAGTGAGATGGACTCTGTGCAAAATGTTACATTGCAGCAGGCCATGCCTTGCGCATATAGAGGATGTGTGTACACGGTTTAATATTCATTCCCAACACTCATCAGATAGTGAGGTCCCAAGGTCCCAGTGCCAGGCAGCCCTTAGGGAGGTCAGTCGGTTCTGTGACAGTATATGAATATGGTTATAAACAATTGTTATGAGGCCTTTTCGTCTGGTGCCGAGAGATAGGAGTTGGTCGATCATTGTTTCTGGGGGGCGATTTGGAAAATGGGGGTAGAGGGATTTCACAAGGTGTCTAATTTGAAAGAAGCGGAACAGGTGTGCGTTTGGAAGGTTAAACTTGGCTGACTGGTCTGCGAAGGAGGAAAAAATATCCTTAATAAAGAGATCCTTGATAGAGCGGAGGCCATTTCCAGACCAAGATCCAGCCGCAGCCCCCCCTGGCCCTCCCCGAGAACCTCGAGTGAAAGACATGGCCCATCCAAGGTTTCTTAATGCGCGAGGACTCTGAGGTACAAAGATGTGTTTCCTGTAGGAAGAACAGGTTTCCTCTGAGCTCCTGTAGATGCGAAATTACCTTACGTGCGTTAGTGGCATTGTTCATCCAATTCACATTTCAGGAAATTAATCTGATGGGGTTACCACTCATTGTCAACACCCAGGGTTGTTAGAGCCAGTTGAGCACAAGGGGTAAGGGGGGGGGGGGGGGTAACTTGTGTAACTTGAACCGTCCCCTAGTTAGGAGCTATTAGCAAGACGCTAACCCTCCAATATAAACACTGGGCATAGCGGCTAGTATGATGCTAGCCGCTATGCCGGTCCCGTTGGTCCGTCGTTAAGATCGCTGCTAACGAACTATATTTTATAGTAATTACAAGTTATATAGTATTATACAGTTAAAAATGACTAATTATCTCTCTATATATAAATAAATCCATGCACTGAGACCGTTTTTGGTAAATAACCTTTATTAAACAGCTTTTATCAAAATATGACAGAAATGATGATGACAGCAGTGAGTTTATATATATGTTGCCTGTTTCACATTGTTTTGTCCTGAATGGCTGCATATAAAAGCAATATCAAAGTGTCCCAGCAGGTGTCATCATTTCACTATCAAATGCTTCAAACCATTTCCAACACAGTCGCTTCAGAAAGCTTCTTTCTCTCATCACTAACACACTGTATTGGAGTCTGTACTAGTGCTGCCTCCCCGTATAAAGGGCGGAAGATGGTATTTGGGCACTGGAAACCTATAAATTAAAGTTGAAAAAAAACAGGTTGGCAGACTGGAGAAAAGTGATATTAAATAACAAAATTATAAGTGAAACCAAAACAAAAATGAACTTTAAGAAATTAAACAAAAATAACATAAACCATACTAACAAACAAATAAAATGTGCAGCTTTACAGTCAGCTGCCACTTCTCTTCCCTACTGACCACTGAAAGGCATTTTACCTTCTCTTGACCTAACTGGAACGTAACACCCGTTCAGGTATGTATAGGCGTGAGCTACCCAGAAATGACCCAGAAATAACATAATTTATATCCTATATTAATATTTTTTCTCTATATATTTATCTGTATTCCCTGTTACATTACTCTTTTATGCTGCTACAAACATAATACTTTAAACATGGCAAGTTTGCACAACACACTCTTTTTGCACATGCTGTATTAACCTGCACCATCAGTATACACCTTTATTATTATATTTATCGTATTTTTGTATTTAACTGCTTTTAAACTCTTCACCTTGTGTCATTTCAGATACTATTATTTTGGTTTGGCCTTTTAATATAAACAGCATTTGGTGACAGACTGCAAAGTAAGAATTTCATTGCATAGTGTAACCTGCTGCTCTGTGTGAATCTAGTGCGAATATTTAATACCTTAGTTTATTCCCAGACTTATCGTCTTACTCTGCAAGTTTCTTTAACTGATGTGCCTTTGTCTTAGAAACTAAAATGATCACCTGTATGTGCAGCATCTAAAATAAAACACTGATGAAGACTGAAGACACACTTTGAAAAGATCACACGTCTGCCTCTGTGGTTTTCAACCTTTGACTTTAACCTCAACTGCCAACATACAAATAAACATGCATGAGAAACAGCTCTAACAGCTCATGTTGCTATTTTGTCTGATGAAAGCTGTCATAGTGTCTGCAGTTCTAAAAAAAATCATTATTGTACGTGCTTATAAAACCTTCTGGTGCAGAAGCTGCTATATTGCGACTGCCTGATCGAAAATCAGTCAATACTACCAACTGATAAACATGATGAGAAGTATACATATGAGAAATAAGATTAAAAATAAACACCATCATGCATAATGCATGCTAACAGCCTTCATGTCAAACTAAAAGTCACTATATCATGTTTTCTGTCTCATCATCTTGGTGATCAAACTATCTTATAAGATGAAAATCATTACAGCGTCATTCTTACTTTGGCAGTTACCTTTACATATGAGTTGGTATCAGTTATTTCTATGCAACTTTGAGTTTCCCACAGTGAAGTAGTCCCACCACCAGCAGCAGCAGAGCCATTGGCACAATGGTGAACACAGTCCTTAAGACGAGGTAAATATGGCAGGAGCAATGACAGTGACGTGCTGCAAAGACTATAAGAAAAAAAAGACAAGACGTTATTGATCCCAAGAGAGGAAATTCACATGTACTCTGACCCACAGAGCCCAGAGGTTTACTTTTTTGTTATATCTCACATGTGTTTCAGTCCAAATTGTATCACTTTGTCAATCAGTTTGTTTGCTCTGTCAATGGTCCAACGTTGTTTTTTTACACAATATAATAATGTAACTGCAGCTTTCCTAAAATGATAATATTTTTTTGAGAAGACAATAATGACATCAATAATATTTTGGAAAGAAATAAGTTATTTGTTGGTTGTTTCTTTGAGGAGTTTATTCCTGGGATCACCAGAGACCCCAGTTGGTAGTCATGAGGGTTTAACAATTCAACATGTTTAAACATATAAACAAACTGAAGAATATGCAGCAGGAAAGAGGCACTAAAATATCAATTTTATTTACCTATGACATCATAAATTAAGCAAGATGGCTGTAAAACATTTAGAAATAATTTAACCAGCTAGTAGTTTAAATGTTTACAACATTGATAGGCAGGTTCCTTTTGTAACTTTGTATACAACCAAGTGCCAAACAAGTGCCAAACAAGTAGACTTCTCATGAACATAATTACCATCAACATTATGCATATGAATTCTGGCCATACAACCAGGAAAGAATCATCTTTATTTTATTTCGTAACACTCTTATGTCTCACCTCTGACAGCCAACCAGCTCTCCGGTGATGTTCCCACATCAGAGATGCTGCATCTGTAGAGTCCTCCATCAGACATGGAAACACTGTTAATGGTCATCTCTGCTACAGGACTGCTCTGCATGAGGACTCCATCTTTGTAGAAATCAGCACGGATGTTGGTGGAGTTTTCCTTATCTCTGCAGCGTAGAGTCACATCGTCTCCCTCCATCACAGGACAAACAGGACTCTCCAGGATCACAGAACCATCTGATACAACATATTGAGAAAATGTTTCAAATATGTTATATGAACAAGTTTGCAGTAACACAATATAATATTGGGGAAAAGCGAAAATGTCACAAAAACGAAACTATTTTTTAAGCCAACTTTTAATCAAGTTTCTACTGAATGTCAAAAAACTGCATTTCTCATAAATAAGGTTACCATCATCATGTATAATCTGCATGTACTCTGGCCATACAACCAGGAAAGAATCATCTTTATTATGTTTTGTAACACTCTTATGTCTCACCTCTGACAGCCAACCAGCTCTCCGGTGATGTTCCACCATCAAAGATGCTGCACCTGTAGAGTCCTTCATCAGACTTGGAAACACTGTTAATGGTCATCTCTGCTACAGGACTGCTCTGCATGAGGACTCCATCTTTGTAGAAATCAGCTCGGAGGTTGGTGGAGTTTTCCTTATCTCTGCAGCGCAGAGTCACATCATCTCCCTCTATCACAGGACGAACAGGACTCTCCACGATCACAGAACCATCTGAAAAAACAAATTGAATAAATGTCAGAAAAATGTTATATGTACAATGTCGCAGTGACAAATGATAAAAACAAATCACAAAAAATCAGACACCAAACTAAACTAAACTCCATTATTCTGTATACATATACATTTAACAATATTTACCAAATTTACAGTAAACCTCAAATGTTGATCTAAGAACAAACTATTTTACACATTATATATTATAGAGTGTATTATAGTGTCATGCTGGACATAGTGGGCGAGAAACAGATGATTAGTTGAAAATGGATATATAGTGGTTTTAGAAACACAATGAACTTACTGTACCAGTGACCGTGATATCGACACTGTTGCTTCTCTCTCCTCCATCAGTCTCACACCAGTATTCTCCACTGTCTTCAGGAAAGGCTCTAGCAATGGTGCAGAGGGGCCCTGTTGGTGTCCTCTTAATACCACATGCTGGTGTAAATTCCTCCATGTTCCTGATCGCTCTAAACTGAGTTGAGTCATCAAAGCCATCACATTCAAAGGAGACAGAGTCGTATTGAAAGTGCTGCAGTCTGTTTGGAGTGATACGAAGAAAAGCTGCATCTGAAACCAAGAGGTGATTATTTTTCAAAAAGTCCCAAATGAAACATCCAGAAGTGCCTCCACCTTGTGACAGAAACAGTTTAAATTGTGTCTCTTTGTAAGATACATTCAGGTATTTACCAGCAACATTATTTAATTAATTAATGATTGAACCCTTCACAAAATTAAAAATGAAACAGTTGGAGGAACCTAGATTACATCATAGATTCAAAAGGTTCACGTCAACCTTGAGTCATTAGATGAATGAATGATACAAATAAAATTATACCTGGGATTTTTTATTTGTTACTTAGCTGCTACTTACCACTTTTCTGACTTTGTGTTCCCAGCTGAATTATTTCAAAAATCACTGGATAAATAAAGGAGCAGAGTGATACATCAAACAGAGACGCATTGATATACAGGACTATATAAAACGTATAAAGAGAAAAGAAACAATGACAAGTGAGTACTCACACAGCCTGAAGCAGAGAGCTGTGACGTCCATGATGTCTTGCTGCCGACTGTCTGAGCATCAGACTGACTGCAGCTTAAATATGCTGTAGTTCAGAACTTCCTCTTCCTGTGGTTAGACACTCTTTGAGTTATAGGCTCTCAGTCAAGAGGGGTCGATGAGCCGTGACTTTCTGATTGGTTCAAGAATCCCCAAAGTTAGCTTAACTTTTACAACAGGAAATCTCTTCTTCTTTTTTATTTAACTTTTGTTTTTTGGCCGTCTGAAGAGTCTCTGCACATCATTGCTGCAAGAAACCTAGAAAACTGACTGGTCAGTATATTCCAATGTCAGATGCAAAAATGCCCAATAAATTCAAAAACCTTTATTAAATCAAAGTTACAATACTTCAGAGTAAGTAAAAGTCCTGCTTTCAAAAAGTCATTTTAACCTGCATTAACAGACTATGCATACATTTTGAAAAGACACTCAGGATTGGTCTTCCACCTTTGTGTCTGTCCTGGAATAATGTATAATGTAAGTCACTAAGAGAAGTGCTTTGACAACTTGTGACCACAAGATGTCCCCATAGGAGGTGAGCCTGTCAAAGAATACACAAGGGAAATGAGCGTTGTCAATGCATCTTCCATGCTTAAAGTCGTTGTTGAGAAAAATGAATGAATCAAATAAAAGGGGGGGGGGGCAGTAAAGGACAGCAAGTCTGTCTTACTCTTTCACTTTATAGAAATGACTAACAGGTGTATCAAAAGTTAAGGCAGTTTTTACTGATATAGCACACATGACTCAATGTTCCTCTTGACAAAAAGCAACATTAAATGATCATACATGACATTTAACATAAGATAAGTAGCTATTACATATATAAAAACACAACAGATAAGATAAAAAACTGAAAAGTAAGGGAATCACCAAACATATTATAATTAATTAACATGTAAGTCTGAACCAAATTTTGCAAAAAAATATAATAGCTGTGAAGACATTTCACAGACGTTAAAAATGACCAAAGACCTAACACTTACCTAATGAACTCTCCCCTTTTCCTTAATTGCTAAGACAAAGAATGGTTTATTATGTTATTCTAGTGATAAGTTACCTGGAAAGTAGCTCAAAGTTCAACTACACTCAGAGTGAAACCTTCAAACCTTCAATCAACCTGTGATTGATTGATTGAAAAGTCGTTTATGATCTCAAATTCAATTCATTTTGTACATACCATTTTAATTTAAATTGTGGAATACTTGTTTTCTATCTATGTTTCTAAACATTAAGGTTTTCTCAATTATGTGGGATTTATTGGTGACTTTGTTGCTGTTGTTCCATACTAAAAAAAAAAAGGACTTTATTGTACTTTACTTTACCCTTATTCCACGATTGAAGAAGTGATGGTTGGAAAAAGGGAAACAAAATCCAAGAACTGGAAGCTGTAGAAGGTACATATATAGAATAGTTATTGATCATCTTGAAGGAAAGAAGTTACTGCAGACAGGTAAGTGTGACTGTACACAGGATGTTAGTGTTAATTGCTGTTTGTGTGAGCTGTTCAATGGGTTTCTCTCCTGCTGCAGAGCTCAGGGAGCCTGTATGCTTTAGTGATTTAATAAAGGTAGTTGGATTGCAAAAGTATTCTTTTGCAATCTGCTGTGTCTCTGGTATTTAGTTGCCTTTCATTTATTCAATAGTAGGAAAAACACAGAATGGCTAAACTTGGAAGTCAAGGAGAAAGTAAAGCTCGGCCATTACTACCTTACAACAAATGAGCAGTCAGCAGTTGATAAGCCAAAGCAAATAACACTCAGGAGCCTGTCAATGATTTACAGACTTTAGCTGTGCAGTCTAATAAATAACCGACACATATCGCAGCAGGTAAGTCGTCTTCTGAATTTAACTTACATTTTTCTACATGTTTCATTTAACTTGTATATTAAAACTCTCACCTTACCAACAGTAACAGTGGGTCTGTATTCAGACTGGGCACTGCAGTAATACTCTGTAACAGATTATTAGGTATATTTCAAAATCTTTGTGTGAGAAAAATTGTGACCATACATTAAATGTATTTCAAATGTTGAGTAATTGTTATATGATTAATATTATTATCACATTCGATCAGCCGAAGGTTTAAGGGGTTATTTGAACAGGAAGTGTGTTAGTTTGGCATCACACTGGTGGATATTGAAACGTTTTATTAAGTTTATAGAAAATATTGAAGACAGTGGACTTTGTATCATAGAGAGGACTCTAATGAAGGCTAATAGATTAAACAAGTCCAGCAGTGTCAAAATATATTTTTTAAATTCAGTAGGTAACAATCTTAACCATCCTGGCACCAAAAGTGAAAGTATAACTCTGCTTAAATTGCACAATACATAGATGAGATTGAATACGCTTGGACACATTGCCATTATTTGTGTTTTACTTTTATATACGTAGGAATGTATTCTGTCAGTGAAGGTCTGAATTCAAACAGAGGATCAATAAAGAGTATATATCATGTAGAAGATGGTGATTATTTTCGTTTTTTTCATGTGTAGTCCACCCATGAGAGGACTATTAATTCCAAATGGAAATTGGCTAAGTCAAGTCCACAAAACAGTTGAGATGAATAAATTAAACCTACTTTTGACTTGACTAATAATTTTGCCCAACACTAATTCTAAAACATGTTTTCTGTTCATTGTATCACTGATCCCTTTTTAAAACATTTCAGGACTGCAGGATGTTTCACCGGATGAACAGACTGTACCTTCAATTTACGCTTAAAATCCTCTATGTTTTGGTTCTCCATCTTCTCCTAACACACTCTTGTAGAGGTAACTTAAACACTAACGTGGTCTCAGGTGAATTTTGACTTCATGATGGTGTTGATGAAAAGCACGCAGTTCACTAAAAATGTTTACAGTTTATCCTCAGGGGAAAATATCTGTATCAAATTGTATGACAATCCATGCAACACTGGCTGAGACATTTCACTCAAAACTGTAAAGTACATGTACTAAACTTTCATGCTTTGCCTGCCTGACTGATGTTGGTGTTTCTTGAGCATATCACTTATTTTTAAATGATTGGCATTTACAAACCATTTGTCCAATACAAAAACTGAAAAAACTGGCGTAATCATCAGATTCTCAAGTTTCCGAGGTTAAAATCAGAGACATAAAATTTCTGTTTTTCTTTTTTCTAATGATTTATAGCTTTAAATTTTGTTACACTGCATGAAGACATAATTGAGTTACAAGCCTATAGCCATGGTTTTCCTGAATCTATAGAATTGCAGGAAAATCTTTGACAGGTGTCCAATTGAAGACAGACACTATACACTTCTGATTCATTTTGAATGAAAATAGTCTTGACGAGATTAAACGATTGAGCTCTCTAGCTCTTACAGTACTTGCAGGAATGAACATCTGTGTTTCTTTCCAGGTCAGTCCCAGCTAATTGGTTCATCTCAGCCAATAGTGGCAACAGTTGGCGATGACATCATGTTGCCATGTCAACTGGAACCTGCCAAAGATGTTGCTGCCCTGGCAGTGGAGTGGACGAGACCTGACTTGGACTCCGTATATGTGCATGTGCGCCGTGCTGGTCAGGACCTCCCACATGTTAAACATCCATCATACAAGGAACGGACATCACTGTCCATCGATGGGCTGAAGCAGGGAAACATTTCACTGAAACTCTCTATGGTGAAACTTTCTGATGGGGGAAAATACAGATGCTTCATTCTTCAACTTGATAAACAATCCTTTGTTGAGCTTGTTGTTGGTAAGTTGGCACATTTTGTACATGTTGTATGTACATGTTGTATGTGATTGGTGAAGTCTATATATGTATGTATAGTGCATCTGGAAAGTATTCACACCCCGTCACTTTCTCTTTATTCCACTTTTGGCCTTATTCTGAAATTGACAAAGCGAAAAAAGGTTTTTAGAATTTTTTGCAAATGTATTAAAAATAAAAAACTGAAATATCGCATGTACATACAGTAAGTATTCACACCCTCTGCTATGACATTCAACATTGAGCTCAGGTGCATCCTGTTTCCACTGATCATCCTTGAGATGTTTTCTACAATTTGATTGGAGTCCACCTGTAGTAAATTCAATTGATTGGACATGATTTAGAAAGGCACACATCTGTCTATATAAGGTCCAACTGTTGACGGTGCATGTCAGAGCAGAAACCAAACCATGAAGTCAAAGGAAATGTCTGTAGACCTCCAAGACAGGAAGGAAGTAAATTCAGACACAAACTGACCCTTTGCAAGAACTGTTTATGTCTGTCAAACTTGTAGTCTTGTAGCACAGAACATATGCAGTTTACAAATAGTGTTGTCCTAGTTGTGGCAGATTTAACACTAGATTTTTAGCATTTTCTAATAAATGTAATATAATGGGTCTTTGATTTCAGAAACATGCAGGGTTTTTATTTTAATTACAGCTTCAGTACATTTTTTTAATCTAAAGGTTTTTGGCAGCTAATGGCCTTAATGTTAGGTTAATACTGTAATAAGTAAAGTTAATGCTGATGTTAGCAGCTTACATTGGGGTAGACAAATATTGTTTATTCCATAGTTTACAACTGTGTCTTTGTGTTACTGGTTTTAGAAAGACTTGGCTTTCCAAACTCTTTAGGTGCCAAGAATCCTTCTTACTTTCATTCACAACTTGATGGTTTACAGGGAAATGCAAAACTTAACATGGCTCCTGTGCCCAGTTACAGTTGATGAGCTATGACTGAACAACAGACCCTTTTCACAACAGAGATTTTGACAGTTCAAAGCCATTAAAGCACAGATGGAAATGACAACATTAACAATAGCTCCATTAATTGTCAGAGTACACCATGTCAGTGAGTGACTGTACACAATAGTCACCTAAATGCAAAGCAGCCATCATTAATATTAATAATTCCACCTGTGCCTTTTCTGCTTTGACAGGTCAAAATCTCTGCCATAAAAATGGTCTATCACTGCTTGAGTTAAGGGTCTGAAGATGGCCAATTAATAAGAAAATAATGGAAATAATTCATCTGCACCATCACAAATCAGCAGATTTATGAGACAACCACCATAGTGTTATAGGACTGACTACAGCTGCATCATTGTGTCTCAAAAAGCTCAACAGTTAACTCTGAACTCCCTGAAAAATCACACTGACATCAAATACAGCCAGTGTTTACAACCACAAATACCTTTGAATTTCTAACTTTAGCTTTGGTAACAGTAAGATATGTGAGATCCCATCAGCACTTTGTGTACCAACTGTGATTAATGGTCCAATAAGAAGCACAATTAAAGATTTAGGAAACTGAGTGATTATCAGATACAAAATACATTTGCGTTACCATATTCAATTTTAAATGTTTAAAATGTGTTTTCCCCCTCAGCATCAGATGCCATCTCTTCACCTGTCATTACCACTGCATTAAAATGTGTTTTTTTCCCTCTGTATCAGGTGCCGTCTCCTTGCCTGTCATCAGTTTAGCAGGTACTGACAGAGTCAGAGGAGGAGTGGTGTTACAGTGTGAGTATAAAGGCTGGTATCCACAGCCTGATGTGTTTTGGCTGGACGGTGAGGGAAACCTCCTCTCTGCTGGACCTACAGAGACAGTCAGAGGTCCTGATGGTCTCTATACTATCAGCAGCAGAGTGACTGTGGAGATGAGACACAGCAACAACATCACCTGTAGAGTCCGACAGAAAAACATCAACCAGACCAGAGAGACACACATTATTGTTCCCGGTAAAAGATACGATTTTATTCTCACATGTTGGTTTTACTTTCAAATAGCTGAAGTCCAGTGTTTAAATTACATGTTATTCTTTGTGTTGTATCATTTGCAGATGATTTCTTTAAGGTCCAGTCCAGTTGTTTTCCTGTCATCATTGGCTTGGCTGTTGGTTTGGTTGTTTGCATCGTGTTTATTGTTGCAGTTTTCTTTTTTGTGTGGAAATTGAAACAAAACAGTAAGTCACAAGTGAATTGTATTGCCTTTCACAGGATCTGTTATTTTAATATTTTGATTCATGGAGTACTTACAGTCTAATTATCAGAGTTCTTGTTTATCATGTTAGACTGACATCAAACCTCCTGAGATGAGTATTTTATTCTATAATATCACTGCCTTTGTTTTTACACAGAGACCAAGAAAAGGGATGAAACTGAAGGAGGAAGAAATAAGAACCTTTCTAAAAGTGATGATCCTGAAATGCAGCCTCTCAATGCAGCAGGAACAGATGGAGCGACTCCCACAGTAACTACAGCAGTGTCAGAAGAGAACAAGGGGAAAAAAGAAAAGAAGAACAAACATGTGAGTTAAAACACAAACTCCTGTACTCCTGTACCAATTTGGGAAGAAATGTCTTCAATTGTTCTATTGTATGTAAACTGAAGCCCTGATTTAGCTTAATTTTTTGTCTGTTATAATGTACTGTATGTGTCTTTACCGACATGGCCTAAGAAAACAATGTTAACATTAAAAAGAAGGGAAAAAACAATCTTTAACAGTCTCAACATTTTCAACAGGCAAATAGTAAGTTATAATTTCCCCTTAGTATGATAAATAAAAAAAAGGTCTAAACGGAAAAATCCAAAAATCACTCTCATCCTCAGTCTCTTCAAGTTCAGTTAACTATATTATCATATCTGTTCAGTGTTCAGGTCACATTTACCAGTTCTTAATAGTCCATGACATTTTACATATAGCTGAATCTAACCCCAATTTTTCTGTTTAAATGTCTGTATGTGCGTGTGAATGTTAGAAAGAGAGACAGATAGATAGGAAGAGAAAGTGTTGGACCGTGCTTATGTTCCACTGGCTCAAGCACAGTCCCGTTACAGGTTTGTCTTGTTTTCTTCCCCTTGTCTCCTCTGTTGTTCAAACTGTCCATCCTGGGTCATGGATGTCGGGTCTTTCTGTTTAAGCAGGTGTTGGGCCCGGCTGATGGTGTCTTGGGCGTGGAGGGCTACAACTGCCTCCCTCGCTGAGTTGTAAACTTCTCAACTTCGCTGGATAAATAAGAGTTGATTTCACCCCTTTCTCCCGCAGGCTTCTCTCTTTTTGTATTTTAGAGGAGTAGTCTTGGTCAAAGTAAATCCAATTGCCTTCGAACATGATTACTGTCTTGGCCCATGCAGTGCAGAGAACTTTTTGATGCGTCTCCTAGGTTAAAAATGTAACCACAATTGAGCGTGATGTCAGACCACTTTGTGTGAGTCTCCTCTGAAATGATCGATGTGCTGCAGCAATATTTAATGGGTCCGATAGTATCTCCAATTTCTCTGATATGAGCGCTTTAAGGCAATTCACCACATCTCCTCCTTTACCTTGTAAATCCTTATATTGTTCCATCTTGATTTATTTTCCAAATATTCCAGTTTTTCAGCCATTTGTTTTTCTTGCTTCAATAGATGGACCAATACTTGATTATTAGTCGTCTCTCTCTCTTTTCTAATTTGTTTATTCTTTGCTCCGCAGCTGAGACATCTTCTCTTCTTCTGTTTAACGCAGCTTGCATCTATCTCAGTTCTTAAATTTGAGAGGTCTTGTTTTGTCTCATCAGAGCGTTGTGGAAATTCTGATCTGAAGCAATATCTTCTTTTATACTCAGCATCAAACTTTCATGAACCTCGCTTGCAATGATGTTTGTAGTTTGCTCGTTGCGTCTTTTCTCTGTTTAATTTTCGCCTTTTGAGTGACTGCTCCTGAGCACAAGTTCATGCCACCTTTGCCCAAAATGTTTTCATCTAATTTAATAGCTTAATTTAATAGATTTTAAAACATATTATTTGAAAGTAATGTTTGGAAGGTAATCTGGAGAGTAAATCACAGCGTCTCCCACATGCTCAGCCGGAACCAGAAGTCATCTCTATCTAAATATAATGTCAAATCAATGTCCTGTATCTTGTCTCTCTTCTGATCTGAGCTGCAGAGGAACAAAGAAGCTGGGACTGAAGTTAAATTGTAAGATACAAAGTAACTAAATGATAATACAAGTTAATAAGATCAGGAACAAAGTTGCTGACAAGATACAATAGATAAAAGTGCAACAAAAGCGAGAGGGATCCATGATGGTCTGAGTGGAGGATAATACAGCATTACGCGTGTAGCGGGCGCACGTACAGACACTTCACACACACATTAAAATACTGAATGAGTCAAAGAAAACTCGGACTCAGACTTCACACAGCCAGTGGGCCAGGTGCTGTTTCATCAGTGGTTTTACCTGAGAATGTTACAACACCGTGAATTGCGCAGCACCCCCTATCTGCTCCGTTTGATTTCTACCTAATCTGCGTTAATCTGCAGCTGAAAGCAACACGCAGGTGGCTGTATGTCACAGCTGGCTGCAGCATCATTCAGCAGCTAAAACAATAAGTGAGTCTCCAAACTGAGAAAAGGGCTGTGCGCATTTACGCACGCGGCACAGCAGTGGTAACTTCATTAACACCGGATCATCAGGATCGGATGGCAATTAATGTTCTGTTGCACATTTACACAGATCGGCTGTTACACACAGAATCAGGATTATACGTGGTATTGTTTATAATAAAGCAGAATTTATGGATGAACTATGTGCGCGACACAACGAATCGATAATGAAATTCGTTGCCAACACTTTTAATAATCGATTTTTATCGATTTTATGGATTCGTTATTGCAGTCCTACTCCAAAGCAATACAACTTAACTGGCTGTTGATTCGTTTTTTCTGAATGTTTAAACAGTAACAGCGCTGAGTGACTGAGGACTGACATCATAGACTGTATATGATAATAAGTTAATGAAAACATAAAACCACCACACAGGTATCAAAACTAAACATCACTGTATGCTGACTTCCACATAATAGAAATGAATAACGTTGATTCTGTGCACAGACTAAGTGACCAATAAAGTTTAGTTTTTTCTGATCTTTCAGTTAAAGTGAGTGAAATTATAATACAGCACTGCCACACTTCAATGGTCATGGCAAGAATAGCATGTATGCCAGTATCTTTATTAAAGTGATTTAGCCTCTAGCATGAATCTTACATCCATAACAGACTAATTTGATGTATGATATTGTCAGTATTTTAGAGACCTCCAAAATTTCACAAATCATGTTTTCAGGAGAGCTCATGTCTTAGTATTTATGAGACAGATGACCTGTGTGTGGTTTCACTGCAGGGGGCAGTGTAGGACTTATGATACAAACAGGTGACTCAGTGATGTGTGTGTTTGTGTGTTTGTGTGTGTGTGTGTGTGTGTGTGTGTGTGTGTGTGTGTGTGTGTGTGTGTGTGTGTGTGTGTGTGTGTGTGTGTGTTGTCTCTCACAGACACAAGGGGCAAGCCAACATAATGACACCAACCCAGCCGGCAAAAACTCAACAGAGGTCTTTGTGGAGATCGACCCAAATGGAAAATATCTCCGTCTCACCAACAAGTCTAAAGAGGTGATGGTGTTTGTGAGGATGAACGGTGTATAAACATGAGAACATGTTCTGTTAGGTTTAGTAGCTCTACATTGATGAAGTGTATCCAGGATTATTTTAAATGGACCATTAAAGCCAAGCTAACGACCCTCTACAGTATTTACCTCAGAATCTACTTTCTCTTGTTTTCATGTGAACAGTTTAAATGTCACACACTCATGGATTTAACACTGTAACATTAACTTGTTTGTTTTTCCTTCATCCTCCTTCTTGTGTCCAATTTCTCTCCTGCAGGACCTGAAACTGGAAGGCTGGAAGTTACGAGTGACGGTCAACGATGAAAACTCCATCATGTTCACATTTGAGGAGTCATTTATACTCAGAGCTGAGGAGAAAGTCTATGTAAGTCTTTGATTTATTCATTTATGTTCTTTCTTTCTTTCTTTCTTTCTTTCTTTCTTTCTTTCTTTCTTTCTTTCTTTCTTTCTTTTTTCTTTCTTTCTTTCTTTCTTTCTTTCTTTCTTTTCTTTCTTTCTTCTCATTTCTTTCTCTCTGAATTTAAATGATGATTGTTGTTATAATCTGTGAACTTTGTATTTTTACAGATATGGCCCTCAGGTACTGGCTTCCTTTCTCCTGGTCCCTCTAACCTGAAATGGAAGGACCTGAAGCGTTGGAACAAAGGAGACAAACTCCTCGTTGAGCTCATCAACTGTCATGAAGAGATCATGAAAACCACTGAAGTATAATAATCAGCCCAGCTGCCACACAGTGTTTTAGTTTATCTGGGCCATTTCTTTTGCTCCTCTCCCTGTTTACCAAATGTTATCACCAATTGTGAGATGTCTGAGGAATTTATAATACCAAATGCAGAATGTTAATAATAACTTGAAAACACCAAAATCATGAATCAGGAAAATTCCAAAACCAAAATTGAGCTGATTTTTAATATATAAGAAATCCAAGTTTTTTTTTCTTGTGGTTTAATCAACAATTCAAAACACATATTGTTCAAAATATGTTCAATAGTGTAGTGTGATATTCTGGTTTATAATTTTTTGAAATTATTTTTATTTAAACTAATTTACTGTGTATGTGTATTTCTTAATTAACAATAACTCTTCATTGATGAGACAAAATTTCATCCAGAGATCTGAAGTTTGAACAGAGTAAAACCTGTGAGAAGAATCAGTGTGGGAGAGTTTATATCTACAAAGTCAGACATCCCAACTCTCCCACATATTGATAGCGGCTCCCTGACGCCCGCAAATGAGATCCAATCTCCCGGAATCTGTAGTGTGAAAGCAAGAGCGCGTGCTAGAGAGTGACTGCGCATGTATGTGTGTGTCTTTGTTAGAAAACATACCACATCTAAGTTTTAACATACCTTAAGATGAACAAGTGTAAACAGTCACTCTAGTTGACTCTGTTGTTTGGTTACTGAACATTAATGATCTCACAACTAAAAAGAAATAAATCACATTTATTCCCCATGCTGTCATTAAACACAAAGACAGACAGGTCAAAGACACACAATGCTTAGTTAATTAGTCCTGAATGAATAATTTGTATGTATGTGTGTGTTGTCTCTCACAGACACAACATAATGACACCAACCCATCTGGCAAAAACTCAACAGACGTCTTTTTGGAGTTCGACCCAGATGGAAAATATCTCTGTGTCACCAACAAGTCTAAAGAGGTGATGGTGTTTGTGAAGATGAACTGTGTATAAACATGAGAACATGTACTGTTAGGTTTAGTAGCTCTACATTGATGAAGTGTATCCAGGATTATTTTAAATGGACCATTAAAGCCAAGCTAACGACCCTCTACAGTATTTACCTCAGAATCTACTTTCTCTTGTTTTCATGTGAACAGTTTAAATGTCACACACTCATGGATTTAACACTGTAACATTAACTTGTTTGTTTTTCCTTCATCCTCCTTCTTGTGTCCAATTTCTCTCCTGCAGGACCTGAAACTGGAAGGCTGGAAGTTACGAGTGAAGCTCAACGACCAAAACCCCATCATGTTCACATTTGAGGAGTCAATTACACTCAGAGCTGAGGAGAAAGTCTATGTAAGTCTTTGATTTATTCATTTATGTTGTTGGATTTTCATTCTTTCTTTCTGTCTTTCTTTCTTTCTCTCTAATTTAAATGATGATTGTTGATATAATCCGTGAACTTTGTATTTCACAGATAGGTGTCGATGATTATGGTTTCCATCATCCTCCCTCTGACCTGTTATGGAAGGACCTAAAGCATTGGAACAAAGGAGACAAACTCCTCGTTGAGCTCATCAACTGTCATGAAGAGATCATGAAAACCACTGAAGTATAATAATCAGCCCAGCTGCCACACAGTGTTTTAATTTATCTTACAACTACAATATTCTCCCTGTTTACCAACTTTTATCTTTATATCTGGTTTGCATTTTTTTTTAATTCATTATTTTTATTTTACTAATTTACTGTACATGTGTGTTTCTTACTTAGCAATAACTCTTTATAAGCGCTATCTTTTCCTATAAAAGATGCTCTTGGTTCTCGGCTTACATGCATCCATGTCCGACGCGCTCCAGCGCTGTCACAGGCTTTTAAGTGACCATGAAATCCAAACACTCTTCTCTGGTTCAAGATATTTATTTTCATAAACTTGTGTTTTCTTACCGCAGCATGGAGTGACAGACAGATCAAATCAGTTCATTTCTTTCTTTTCCACTCGTTCAAACAAAAACAAAAAACAACACTTAGCAGCGGTCTAAAAGTGTCTGGCTGCGTGCCTGAAAGCGAGAGCTACGCCAGCCCCAATAGCCAACACTAATATACCCAGGTGCTGCAGTCACCTGTCTATAAAGAGGAGGCGGAGATGAGAAATGGCATCAATTATGCATAGCTATGTCAGCTTCTAATAATCAAAATTAGCAATAATTCACAATTTCATAATTGTTATCAATTCAACTCATAGTTCAAACCAGAATATTTCATGTTCATATCTCATAATTAATCAGATAAATAATAATAGTAAACCAGAAAAAATCAAATATTCATCAAAACATAAATCAAGCATTTGGCTCCAACACTCTCCATTGATGAGGCAAAATCTCATCCTGAGATCTGAAGGTTGAACAGAGTAAAACCTGTGAGAAGAATCAGTGTGGGAGAGTTTATATCTGCTACAGTGAAGAGCTTCTTATTATTCACAATGAAATATATGCTGTTATTTCAGCACTTAATTATCTGTGTTAATGAAATGAAAATAGATATTAGCTGATGTCAGTGTTTTAAAACCTTTGTTGTGGTGACTACATGATTAAAACTAAAACATGTATCTTTTCATCAACTTTACAAACAAACGTGCCACATCTAAGTTTTAACACCTTAAGAGGAACAAGTGTAAACAGTCACTCTGTTGTTTGGTTACTGAACATTTATGATCTCAAAACTAAAGAGATTACCAAATAAATCACATTTATTCCTCATGCTGTCATTAAACACAGCGACAGACAGGTCAAAGAGAACACAATGCTTAGTTCATTAGTCCTGAATTAATTATCTGTGTGTGTGTGTGTGTGTGTGTTTTCTCTCCCACAGACACAAGGGGCAAGCAAACATAAAGACACCAACCCAGCTGGTAAAAACTTAACAGAGTTCTTTGTGGAGGTCGACCCAAATGGAAAATATCTCCGTCTCACCAACGAGTCTAAAGAGGTGATGGTGTTTGTGAGGATGAACTGTGTATAAACATGAGAACATGTACTGTTAGGTTTAGTAGCTCTACATTGATGAAGTGTATCCAGGATTATTTTAAATGGACCATTAAAGCCAAGCTAACGACCCTCTACAGTATTTACCTCAGAATCTACTTTCTCTTGTTTTCATGTGAACAGTTTAAATGTCACACACTCATGGATTTAACACTGTAACATTAACTTGTTTGTTTTTCCTTCATCCTCCTTCTTGTGTCCAATTTCTCTCCTGCAGGACCTGAAACTGGAAGGCTGGAAGTTACGAGTGAAGCTCAACGACAAAAACCCCATCATGTACACATTTGAGGAGTCAATTACACTCAGACCTGAGAAGAGTGTCACTGTAAGTCTTTGATTTCTCAATGTTTATTGTTGCGTTTTCTTTCTTTCTTTCTCATTTATTCAGCTCTATAACCTTGAATCCAAAATATTTTTAACTGAAACTGTTATTATTATATTATTATAATTTAGTTATAATCTGTGACCTTTTGGATTTTACAGATATGGGTCAATGGTTGGGGTTTCCATTTTCCTCCCTCTGACCTGACATGGAAGGAACTGAAGCGTTGGAACAAAGGAGACAAACTCCTCGTTGAGCTCATCAACTGTCATGAAGAGACCGTGAAAACCACTGAAGTATAATAATCAGCCCAGCTGCCACACAGTGTTTTAGTTTATCTTACATTAATGTTTTTGCTTCTTTTAAACTACAATATTCTCTCGGTTTACCAACTTTCATCACCAACCGTGAGAAAAGTTTCCATTTATAACGCTAAAATGCTAAATGTGAATAATAAAAATTGATCTGAAATGAGAAGTGTGTGTGTGTGTGTGTGTGTGTGTACTAGGTATTCCTAATGTTGTGGGGACTTAAATCTGTTCACACAGTTATGTTATGGGGACTCGCCTGTCTTATGGGGACAAAAAGCAAGTCCCCTTAAGGTAAATGATTTATTTTAGGGTGAAGACTTGATTTAAAGTTAATATAAGTTTAGGGTTATGTTAAGTTTAGGATAAGGGTTAAGATTAGGCATGTAGTGGTTACGGTTAGGATAAGTGTCCAGTAAATGAATGTAAGTCAATGTAATGTCCCCTGAAGTGATGGAAACATGGTGTGTGTGTGTGTGTGTGTGTGTGTGTGTGTGTGTGTGTGTGTGTGTGTGTGTGTGTGTGTGTGTGTGTGTGTGTGTGTGTGTGTGTGTGTGTTTGTATGTTGGCACAGACAGTTTGCAAGTATAGAGTTTTCTCCATGGTGCAGATTCATAATCTGCCCTTAATTATTATTCCTAGTACTAATAAAGTAAAAATAATATGTATAATATAAAAATAATGTATCTAAATGTATTTGTGCTTATATTCAGTTTGACTATCCACTTTGCGCAAGACAGAAAAGTTAAATATATTTTATATTTATGCATATTATCATATTTAATTTGTGTTGAAATTCTTATTTTTCCTTATTATAATTATTATTGTTATTGTATTTATAATATTCCAAAATGATGTGAATATGCATGCACATTGCATAGTTCTAGTGAAATAACAGCCTATGCCTCCAGAAACAGGAAAAACACTGCAACTTACTTGGCAGTAAAATGATAAATCTTTCTAACGCACTTTGCCCAGGACAAAAGAGACATAGAAACAAGAAGCCTGACATACTTTTTCCCCTTAAGCAGCACACTTATGGCGTTATATTTGTAGTGAGAGCGCAGTGACACTTTTCTGTTCAAAATATAAAGTGTGCGCTCAGATAAGTGTCACTATGCTCTCACTTAGGTGGCACAAATGTAATACCTTACACACTGTGTGTGGTTAGCTAGCGACTATAACTGGCACACACACACACACACACACACACACACACACACACACACACACACACACACACACACACACACACACACACACACACACAGTCACCTTACAACAATGTGCACAACGAATATCGCTGCAAAAACCTGCTCACTAGGCCGTCAGTTGATGAAGTCCAGTGACCGTCTCTAGCAGCTGCAGCGCCTAGCTACAGGTCACGTCAGGGCACGTCTACGTGGAGGTAACGGGGTCATTTAATTTATCTAAATTATTGTTATGTTGTTAAATGTTATTCTTGAAAGGCCACAGGCAGGCTTTCACACACACTTACAAACCCCCCCAAAAAAACACTGACAAAAGTGCACTTTGGGCATCAAGGGGCAGAGGGGGAGGCACTCACCTCCCCCCCACCCCCCCTCTGCACGTACATGCTGAACATAAACTATCAATACAAATAGAATGTTCAAACACTCCTTAAACAACAAAAGTGCAGTAAAAGAAAGAAAACATTTGTGTTAGAAAAAAAAAGAAAAGAACAAAAGTTTGTGATATTATAGAGTTCTGTGAAAGTACTCATCCTCTTAATTCTTCCTATTGTCGACCATAAAGGTGCCGCCCACAGAATCCAAAATACCACAATAATACTACTGTTGAAGTTCAGTACTTGGCAGAGATCAACCTTTCCTGAGGAGAAGAGGACACGTGAAGCATTGTACTCAAACCTTTTTAAACTGGCTGAAACATGCCAGCAGCATCATTTCTCCAAAGCTGAAGAGATGGTGAGCAAGAAGAGGAGCGGACTGAAACCCAGTTCTGTGGAAATGATTCTTTGAACCTTCTGCACAAATTCATCCAAATCCCCACGTTTTTGTAATTTATTTTTTCATTATCACAGTCATCTGTCCTAGTTGCACAAGCATGCAGACATTTTTATTCCTGTATTTCAAGTCACTGCTTAATGCCAATTATAATATAAATCTGTCGCAGAGCTTAACTTCCCAGATTCGTCAAATTTAAAAAAAATAAAAATAAAAGTAATAACTACCCTTATTAAAACTATGACTAATTATCTCTCTATAAATAAATCCATGCACTGAGACAGTTTTAGGTAAATAACCTTTATTAAACAGCTTTTATCAAAATATGACAGAAATGATGATGACAGCAGTGAGTTTATATATATGTTGCCTGTTTCACAATGTTTTGTCCTGAATGGCTGCATATAAAAGCAATATCAAAGTGTCCCAGCAGGTGTCGACATTTCACTATCAAATGCTTCAAAACAGTGAACCATTTTCAACACAGTTGCTTCAGAAAGCTTCTTTCTCTCATCACTAACACACTGTATTGGAGTCTGTACTAGTGCTGCCTCCCCATATAAAGGGCGGAAGATGGTATTTGGGCACTGGAAACCTGTAAATGAAAGTTGGAAAAAAAACAAAAAAAACAGGTTGGCAGACTGGAGAAAAGTGACATTAAATAACAAAAATATAAGTGAAACCAAAACAAAAATGAACTTTAAGAAATTAAACAAACATAGCATAAACCATACTAACAAACAAATACAATGTGCAGCTTTACAGTCAGCTGCCACTTCTCTTCCCTACTGACCACTGAAAGGCATTTTACCTCCTCTCTACATAACTGGAACGTAACACCTGTTCAGGTATGTATAGGCGTGAGCTACCCAGAAATAACATAATTTATATCCTATATTAATATTTTTTCTCTATATATTTATCTGTATTCCCTGTTACATTACTCTGTTATGCTGCTATAAACATAATACTTTAAACATGGCAAGTTTGCACAACACACTCTTTTTTGCACATACTTTATTAACCTGTACCATCAGTATACACCTTTATTAAACATGCTTATTGTATTTTTGTATTTAACTGCTTTTAAACTCTTCATCTTGTGCAATTTCAGATAATATTATTTTGGTTTGGCCTTTTAATATGAACAGCATTTGGTGACAGACTGCAAAGTAAGAATTTCATTGCATAGTGTAACCTGCTGCTCTGTGTGAATCTAGTGCGAATATTTAATACCTTAGTTTATTCCCAGACTTATCGTCTTACTCTGCAAGTTTCTTTAAATGATGTGCCTTTGTCTTAGAAACTCAAATTATCACCTGTATGTGCAGCATCTAAAATAAACCACATATGAAGACTGAAGACACATTTTGAAAAGATGACACGTCTGTTGCTGTGGTTTTCAACCTTTGACTTTAACCTCAACTGCCAACATACAAATAAACATGCATGAGAAACAGCTCTAACAGCTCATGTTGCTATTTTGTCTGATGAAAGCTGTCACAGTGTCTGCAGTTCTAAAAAAAAATCATTATTGTACGTGCTTATAAAACCTTCTGGTGCAGAAGCTGCTATATTGCGACAGCCTAATCGAAAATCAGTCGATACCACCAACTGATAAACATTAAAAATAAACACCATCATGTATAATGTATGCTAACAGACTTCATGTCAAACTCAAATCACTATATCATGTTTTCTGCCTCATCATCTTGAGGATCAAACAATCGTACAACATGAAAATCATTACAGCATCATTCTTACTTTGGCAGTTACCTTTACATATGAGTGGGTATCAGTTATTTCTATGCAACTTTGAGTTTCCCACAGTGAAGTAATCCCACCAGCAGCAGCAGCAGAGCAATCAGCACAACGGTGAACACAGTCCTTAAGACGAGGTAAATGTGAAAGGAGTGATGACAGTGACATGCTGCAAAGACTAAAAGAAAAAAAAGACAAGACGTTATTGCAACAACAGAGGAAATTCACGTTCTCTGACCCACAGATCCCAGTGGTTTACTTTTTTGTTATATCTCACATGTGCTTCAGTCCAAATTGTATCACTTTGTTAATCAGTTTGTTTGCTCTGTCAATGGTCCAAAGTTTTTGTTTTACACAATATAAACATGTTAGTGTAGCTTTCCTAAAATATATATATTTTTTTTTTCTGATGACATTAATGACATGAATAATATTTTGGGAAGAAATAAGTTCTTTGTCAGTTGTTTCTTACGGGAGTTTATTCCTGGGATCACCAGAGACCCCAGTTGGTAGACATGAGGGTTTAACAATTCAACATGTTTAAACATATCAACTACTGGAAATATGAAGAATATGAAGCAGAAGTGGCACCAAAATATCACTTTTATTTACCTATGACGTTATAATTTAAGCAAGATGGTCATAAAACATTTAGAAATAAATTAACCAGCTAATAGTTGTTAAATTAATGTTTACAACATTGACAGGCAGGCTCCTTTTTCCAAACTTACTTTTCATACAAAGTTTCTACCAAGTGCCAAACAACTTGACTTCTCATAAACACGATTAATATGCGTATGAATTCTGGCCATATAAACAGCAAAATGTCATCTTTATTTTATTTCGTAACACTCTCATGTCTCACCTCTGACAGCCAACCAGCTCTCTGGTGATGTTCCGCCATCAGAGATGCTGCACCTGTAGAGTCCTTCATCAGACATGGAAACATTGTTAATGGTCATCTCTGCTACAGGACTGCTCTGCATGAAGACTCCATCTTTGTAGAAATCAGCTCGGAGGTTGGTGGAGTTTTTCTTGTCTCTGCAGCGCAGAGTCACATTGTCTCCCTCCATCACAGGATGAACAGGACTCTCCAGGATCACAGAACCAGCTGATACAATACAACATATAGAGAAAATGTTACAAATATGTTATATGTACAATGTTGCAGTAACACAATATAAAATTGGGGAAAAGGGGAAAAGTCACAAAAACTAAACTACTTTTTCAAATGAACTTTTATTTAAGTTTCTACTGAATGTCAAACAACTGCATTTTTCAAAAGTAGGGTTACCATCATCATGTATAATCTGCATGTTCTCAGGCCATACAACCAGGAAAATATCATCTTTATTATGTTTTTTAACACTCTTATATCTCACCTCTGACAGCCAACCAGCTCTCTGATGATGTTCCCACATCAGAGATGTTGCATTTGTAGAGTCCTTTATCAGACTTGGAAACACTGTTAATGGTCATCTCTGCTACAGGACTGCTCTGCATGA
The DNA here is from genome assembly GCF_963691925.1 of Scomber scombrus. Classification (NCBI taxonomy): domain Eukaryota; kingdom Metazoa; phylum Chordata; class Actinopteri; order Scombriformes; family Scombridae; genus Scomber; species Scomber scombrus. Next base: position 3,260,418 of record NC_084992.1, read on the forward strand.
GGACTCCATCTTTGTAGAAATCAGCTCGGAGGTTGGTGGAGTTTTCCTTATCTCTGCAGCGCAGAGTCACATCGTCTCCCTCCATCACAGGATGAACAGGACTCTCCAAGATCACCGAACCAGCTGATACAACATATTGATGAAATTTTAGAAAATTGTTATATTTACAATGTTGCAGTGACACACAATAAAAACAAATCACAAAAAAATATCAGACACTAAACTAAACTAAACTACTTTCTAAATAAACTTTTCATTATTCTGTATACATATACATTTAACAATATTTAGCAAATTTAAGGTAAACCTTACATGTTGATCTAAGAACAAACTATTTTACACATTATAAATCATAGAGTGTATTATAGTGTCATACTGGACATAGTGAAGAAACAGCTGACTAGTTCAAAATGGATATAAAGTGGTTTTAGAAACACAATAAATATACTGTACCAGTGACATTGATGTTGATACTGTTGCTTCTCTCTCCTCCATCAGTCTCACACCAGTATTCTCCACTGTCTTCAGGAAAGGCTCTATCAATGGTGCAGAGGGATCCTGTTGGTGTCCTCTTAATACCACATGCTGGTGTAAATTCCTCCATATTCCTGATCACTCTAAACTTACTTGAGTTATCAAAGCCAACACAGTCAATAGAAACTGAGTCAAATTGAAAGTGCTGCAGTCTGTTTGGAGTGACACGAAGAAAATCTGCATCTGAAACCAAGAGGTGATTATTTTTCAAAAAGTCCCAAATGAAACATCCAGAAGTGCCTCCACCTTGTGACAGAAACAGTTTAAATTGTGTCTCTTTGTGAGATACATTCAGGTATTCACCAGCAACATTATTTAATAACTTAATGATTAAACCCTTCACAAAATAAAAAATGAAACAGTTGGAGGAACCTAGATTACGTCATAGATTCAAAAGGTTCACGTCAACCTTGAGTCTTTAGATGAATGAATGATACAAATGATGGTACAAAATTATACCTGGGATTTTGTATTTGTTACTTACCACTTTTATGAATTTGTGTCCCCAGCTGAATGATTTCAAAAATCACTGGATAAACAAAGGAACAGAGTTGTACATCAGACAGAAATGCTTTGATATACAGGACTATATAAAACGTATAAAGAGAAAAGAAACATGACAAGTGAGTACTCACACAGTCTGAAGCAGAGAGCTGTGACGTCCATGATGTCTTGCTGCTGACTGTCTGAACATCAGACTGACTGCAGCTTAAATATAATGCAGTTCAGAACTTCCTCTTCCTGTGGTTTAACAGTCTTTGAGTTATAGGCTCTCAGTCAAGAGGGGTCGACCAGCCGTGACTTTCTGATTGGTTCAAGAATCCCTAAAGTTAGCATAACTTTTACAACAGGAAATCTCTTCTTCTTTTTTATTTAACTTTTGTTTTTTGGCCGTCTGAAGAGTCTCTGCACATCATTGCTGCAACAAACCTAGAAAACTGACTGGTCATTATATTCCAATGTCAGATGCAAAAATGCCCGGGGGGGGGGGGGGGGGGGGGGGGGGGGTGCAGTATCAACACTGGCCACAGTGCTGCTACAGATGCATTATGATGATTATTTATTGTCGCCATGTGCTGCTCATGTGGGAATGTTGGGTCTCTTTAAAATTACAACCTGAAGAGTAGGGTTTAGAACCTGCTCTATGTGTAGTGACTTTGTTGTGATTCATAAGCTTGGACATTACTACCTTACAACACATAAGCAGTCAGCAGTTGTTAAGCCAAAGCAAATAACACTCAGGAGCCTGTCAATGATTTACTGACTTTAGCAGTGCAGTCTAATAAGATAACGGACACATATCGCAGCAGGTACGTTGTCTTCTGATTTTAACTTACACTTTTCTACATGTTTCATCTAACTTATATATTAAAACTATGTATCACCTTACCGACAATAAGAGTGGGCCTGTATTCAGACTGGTCTCTGCTCTGCGGTAATACTCTGTAACAGATTATTAACTATATTTCAAAACCTTTGTGTGAGAAAGATTGTGACCATACATTAAATGTATTTCTAATGTGATTGTCATTGTGATATTATTATTATTATCACATTCGATCAGCTGAAGGTTTATGGGGTTAATTGAACAGGAAGTGTTAGTTTTGGTATCACACAGGTGGATACTGAAAAGTTTTATCAGATTTATAGAAAATATTGAAGACACTGGACTTTGTATCATAGAGAGGACTCAAATGAAGGCTGTCTCAGGCTGTGTCAAAATATTTTTAAGAAATTCAGTCGGTAACAATCTTAACCATCCTGGCACCAAAAGTGAAAGTATAACTCTACTTAAATTGCACAATACATAGATGAGATGTAATATGCTTGGACACATTGCCATTATTTGTGTTTTACTTTTATATAGGTAGGAATGTATTCTGTCAGTGAATGTCTGAATTGTAATAGAGGATCAATAAAGATTATATATCATGTAGAAGATGGTGATTAATTTAGTCTTTTCATGTGTAGTCCACCCATGAGAGGACTATTAATTCCAAATGGAAATTGGCTAAGTCAAGTCCACAAAACAGTTGAGATGAATAAACGTAGAACAAAATGAATAAATTAAACCTACTTTTGACTTTATTTTTGACTAATTTTGCCCAAACACTAATTCTAAAACATGTTTTCTGTTCATTGTATCACTGATCTCTTTTTAAAACATTTCAGAACTGCAGGATGTTTCACCGGATGAACAGACTGTACCTTCAATTTCCGCTTAAAATCCTCAGTGTTTTGGTTCTCCATCTTCTTCTAACTTGTAGAGGTAACTTAAACACTAACATGATCTCAGGTGAATTTTTCCCTCATGATGGTGTCGATGAAAAGTACGTAGATCACTAAAAATGTTTACAGTTTATCCTCAAGGGAAAATATCTGTATCAAATTTCATAACAATCCATGCAACACTGGCTGAGACATTTCACTCAAAACTGTAATTGCGGCCATGTAATAAACTTTCATGGTTTGCCTGCCTGACTGACGTTGCAATATTTGAGCATACCACTTATTTTTAAATGACTGGCATTTACAAACCATTTGTCCAATCCAAAAACTGAGGGTAATGTATGTTTTTAAAAGAATAAAATCAGAGAAATTCAATTTCTGTTTTTCTTTTTTCTAATGATTTATAGCTTTAAATTTTGATACACTGCATGAAGACATAATTGAGTTACATCAGCCTATAGCCATGGTTGTCCTGAATCTATAGAGGTGCAGGACTTGCAGAGAAAAATGAGACAGAAGCAAAAAAACGACCAGAAACTGCTTGTGATTCAGAGGGTTAAATGAAAAATGGTGTCCAATTGAAGACAGACACTACACTTCTGATTAATTTCAAATGAAAATAGTCTTGACGAGATTAAACGATTTAGCTCTCTAGCTCTTACTTGCAGGAATGAACATCTGTGTTTCTCTCCAGGTCAGTTCCAGTTAATTGGTCCATCTCAGCCAATAATAGCAACAGTTGGTGATGACATCATGTTGCTATGTCATCTGCATCCTGCAGAGGATGTTGCTGCCCTGGCAGTGGATTGGACGAGACCTGACTTAGACACCATAAATGTCCATGTGCGCCGTGCTGGTCAGGACGTCATAACTGCTAAACATCCATCATATAAGGGCCGAACATCACTGTCCATCAATGGGCTGAAGCAGGGAGACCTTTCACTGAAACTCTCTAAAGTGAAACTTTCTGATGAGGGAAAATACAGATGCTTCATTCTTCAACTCAATAAAGAATCCTTTGTTGAGCTTGTTGTTGGTAAGTTGGCACATTCTTGTACATGTTGTATGTATCTACTCCGGTTAAGAACCACGCTTCTTACTGATGTCCACAATCACTTTATTCACCTTCAGTGATGAAACACCGTGAAAACTAGAAACAAACAAAAAACATTTCAGCAATCACATACATCAATCTCAGTCATACATTTCTTTGACACAAATGCCCAACAAAATTAAACAAAATAATTATTCTACCATGTGCGCCTTGCAAACCAGCAGTAGATAAGTTGAACATCGAAAAAAGGTGCGCCGCACCATCATCCTCTCTCGTCTCTCTTTCTAACTCTTAATTCCCGCTCACAACATTCATCACACGTAACCCCAACAGGAAGTGGTTGCGCACAAAACATTCCCTACAAAACAAAGGTTTGGCAGAAACCATGACCATAAAGTATATAAGCATATATATATTTATATATACACATATAAAATAATAATAAAAAGAAATCAGATATCAACATATAAATTACACACTGACTTCCTGTGTTGTCATGGCAACCCATAGAACATTATTATGAGCGTCAGCTACACACCCACCAAATTACCCTTTGATTAACACAATTGTAGATGTCAAATACATTTACACTCTTCCAAATAATCAATGGTAATTTCAAGGCATTGTTCTGTTGTGTCCTTATAGAAAATGAACAAATTAACAATAGAATTTACATTTCTACACAAATATTACCCAATTATGGATGAACTACTGTGTAATGACCACCTTTAGCTACCTTTAACTAGAACCACTAACTTCTGAATGGATCTTTGAACGATGGAAGGCTGGTTGAGTCGTTCCCCCCTTTTTCCTAACTTCCTCTCCCCCATCTGCACTGTCACTTTCCGTACTAGTCCGTCATCATCCTCATGTGCTTCAACAACCCTGGCAAGTTTCCAGTCATTGCGAGGGACGTCCTCCTCTTTAATGATCACGATATCGCCCACTTCCACGTTGTGCCTTGGTGCAAGCCATCGCTGTCTGAGAGTAAGGTTTGATAGATATTCTTTTCTCCATCTGTGCCAAAATTGCTTGGACAGATATTGAACCCTTCTCCACCGTTTTTTAGCATACAGATCTTCCCTGATGAACTTGCCTGGTGGGGGAAGTGGTACAGAGGATTTCATTGTGATCAAATGATTTGGTGTGAGCGGCTCTAAACTTGTGGGATCGCTGATGTTATCTACAGTGAGCGGACGGTTATTTACAATGGACATAGCTTCATAAAAGAAAGTCCTTAAGGAAGTATCGTCCAACCTTCCAGCACTGTCGGCCAGGACTGTGCACAGTACGCTTCTCACTGTCCTGATTTGACGCTCCCATACACCCCCAGTGTGACTTGAGTACGGCGTATTCATCTGGAAGTCGCACTGCCTGTCTGCCAGGTATGAAGCCACTCTTTCCTTATTGAGTTCTTTTAGAGCCTTTGCCATTTCATTTTTTGCTCCCACAAAGTTAGTGCCCTGATCAGATCTGATGTGTCTAACAGCTCCACGGATAGCGATGAAGCATCTTAAGGCACTGATGAATGCATCGGTCGTCATGTCCTCTAGCATTTCTTTGTGCACTGCCCTGGAGCAGAGACATGTGAAGAGGAGGCCATACCGTTTTTGTTCTTTACGACCTTGTTTGGTGTGGAAGGGACCGAAGCAGTCCATACCGCAGTAAGTGAACGGTGGTGTAGGATCAACGCGGTCGCTAGGTAAATCTGCCATCCGTTGTTCCTCTGGTGGTGCGCGAGCTCTCCTACACTGTACACACTGCCTGATGTGTTGGGCCACAGCTTTACTTCCACCAACAATCCAATAACCATTGGTTCGTAGTTCATTCAGAGTTTGTCCTCTGCCTTGGTGTTGTATTTTGTCATGATGGTGTGCGATGATGAGGTTTGTGACAGCACCATTTTTAGGGAGTATTACTGGATGTCTCAATTCAAGAGTCACAGGTGCCTTTCTCAGTCTTCCTCCCACTCTCATTATACCATCTTGGAGGAATGGGTCGAGCTGATAGAGTTGGTGGTTACAAGGAAGTTTTCCTGATTCCTGGCTAAGCATGTTCAACTCTCTTTGAAAAGCATCTTGTTGTGCAAACTTGACGAGAGTCAGTGCAGCTTGCCTTCTTTCTTCCACATTTAAAGGTTCTGTGGTTTTGATCCTCTTAGCCAACCGCCGGATGCGAGCGATGACCTTGACCGCTGTGATCCATCTGGAGAACCGTGACAGATGCCCTTGGATGTCAAATTGCCTTGCAGCCTCAGTTTTCAGCACCAGTGTACTCCTCACCTCCGGATCTCCCATCAGAAGCTCCGATGTAACCTGATTTGTGGCTATTTTTCTCTCCCATAAAAACTTGGGACCGTAGAGCCAATTTGAGTTGATAAGGTCAGCCACCTTGAGGCCTCTGGAGGCATGGTTGGCAGGGTTTTCTCCTGTGTCGACATAGTACCATTGTCTTGTGTCAGTGGTTTCTCTAATTCTCTGGACCCGGTTTGCAACAAAGACATGAAACCGTCTGGCTTCATTGTTGATGTAACCTAGAACCACTCGAGAATCTGTCCAAAAATATTCCTCATCTATCTTGAGCTCTAGCTCCTCCCTTAACATGTTGCTCACAGCTGCTGAGGTTACTGCAGCGTTTAGCTCCAATCTCGGTATGGTGAGTATTTTGGTTGGAGCAACTCTCGCTTTGCCCATGACCAAGGAGCAGTGCACATTCTCTTTGCTCACCACTCTAATGTAAGAGCACTGGCCATATCCTTGGCTGCTCGCATCAGAAAAGTCATGAAGCTCCACTCTCTGAACCTCACCAAACCTCAGGTATGAAGCATCTTGGAATCTCAATTTTCTCAAGATTCTCCAAATCCTTCATCCAAGTCTCCCACCTTAACTTCAAACCCAAGGGTAGTGGTTCATCCCACCCTGTACCTTTCTGACACATCTCTTGTAGCACCCTTTTTCCTTCAAGGATGAATGGGGCTAGAAACCCTAGAGGGTCATATAAAGAGGCTACAATTGAGAGAATCCCTCGTCTTGTCGCTGGTTTCTCGTCAAGTGACACCTTGAAGGAGAAGCAGTCGCTTTCAACCTTCCATCTTATCCCTAGCACTCTTTGCACTGGTAAGTCGTCATGGTTGAGATCAACATTTTTCACCTCCACAGCACGTTCTGCAACATCGATAGACTCTAGCACCTCTCGGCTGTTGGAAAGGAAGTTGTGGAGGTGCAGCTTTCCTTTGGCACACAGAGCTTGGGCTTCTCTCACTAGCTCAATCGCCTCACCAACCGACTCCACACTTATGAGCCCATCATCAACATAGAAATGCTTCCTGATGAAGCTAGCCGCAGACGGGAACTCTTTCTCATTTTGACTGGCAAGGTGTTTCATGCCATAATTGGCGCAGCCAGGGGAAGATGACGCTCCAAATAGGTGCACCTTCATGCGGTATTCTGTGGGTTCTGAGTTGGTGTCCCCGTTTTCCCACCAGAGAAACCGCAAATAATCTCTGTGTTCTTTGTTGACATGAAACCTGTGGAACATTTTCTCCACATCACACATGATTGCAACAGGATGTTTACGGAAACGGCACAGTACAGCTGTGAGACCATTTGTAAGGTTGGGTCCTGTTAACAGATGGTCATTTAATGAGGTGCCTTCGTACTTTGCAGAGCAGTCAAAAACCACCCTGATTTTGTCTGGTTTCCTGGGGTGGTACACCCCTTGATGAGGGATATACCAGAGTTTCCCCCGCTCTGGTTGGGTGTCTACTTTCTCTGCATCACCATCTTTGAAAACGCCTTCCATGAACCTTACATAGTCATTTTTGAACTTAGGATCTCTGTCCAGCTTCCTTTTAAGTTGCTTCAACCGGGCCAAAGCCAGTGTCTTATTGTCTGGGAGGTGAGGACGTGCTTTGAAAGGAAGAGGCATCTCAAGGTGACCATGCTCATTTTGCTGGACTCCTCCTTTTAAGATCTGCAGGAAGCAAATGTCTTCTTGAGATATGCTTTTGTCACCTGGTTTTGTGTCTGCAAAATCGGACTCAAGGGCCTTAATGACAGCTGATGGTGTTATAGGTGGTAACTCTCTGACAGATACCCGATGACAAAAGCCCAGTCACGTTTATAGCATTCAAACGTTGTGATGCGCTTCCCACAATGCTCCAACCAAGGTCTGTTTTAACAGCATAAGGCTCATGGTCGCCTCCAGTGATGACCTTTCTTGGAATTAGAGCTCTGGAGCAGTCATAGCCATCAATAATCCGACACCACAGTCCATCAGTGGGTGTATCTCCTGGGTTATGTCGACAAGGTGCTTCCATGTATTGGCTGTGACAGGTGGGAATATGTGCGCGGTCAAGAGGAATGAAGTCCCTCGTATAGGCTGGAGGCAAGTCAATGGAAATGTTTGAGGAGAATCCTCTGACTTTAAGACCACATACTCTTTGACTTTTCACCACTGAGTCTTTCCCCATCATCGTGGAGAGCTTGAGCTTAACTGGTTCCATTGCTGCCTGGAGCTTTTCACACACCTGCTGATCGACAAATGTGTGGCTGCTTTGTGTGTCCAGTAGGGCATATGCTAGGGTCTCTGTATCAGGAGCGTTAGGTGCTGAGATCCACACTGGCACAATCATTGATGTACTTCCACCTTCACTTCCATTCACACAGTAGGATAGTGAGGATGTATTTTCATCAAATGTACTTTGTGTTGATGGTGTCTCTGTTGGAGAACGATCTTCATGTAATGCAGTTGGATGACTCTTTCTGCATATGCCACACATGGCTCTGTTTCTACAGTCCCTAAAGTTGTGACCCCTTCTCAGACATGCAAAACACAGCTTATTTTCATGTATGCATTTTTTCTTTTCCTCTGCAGACATTTCCATTAGCCTCTTGCATTTATGTATGGAATGGTTTTCTCCACAGCAGATACACTTGCCTGTGTTTGAGTTTTGTAATGGTGTGCTCCATTTCTTTGTTTTCTCAACATCTCTTGACTTGATTTCATCAAGGTCAAATTTGGCTGTGGAGCTCGATGGAACTGGGGCTTTCAAATTTGTGGCAAATGTGTTTGCTTTTGAGCGTTTCATCTCTCTCACTGGTATCTCAGTAGAGTGCCTTAAAGCATGTAAGGATGACACTGGATAGCATGCTATGTGTGCCTCTTTAGAGATGAATGACGCAAAGTTATGAAAGCTTGGATAGTCATTACCTCGATCCAGCTGCTCTGTAACGTGACGGTTCCACCTGGATGTCACCCATTCAGGAAGTTTAACGAGCATTTTCTGGTTTTCCTCACAGTCATTCAGAACCTGTAGACCCTTTATATGAGGCATAGCATTACTACATGTTTGGAGGAAATCACTGAATTCTCTCAGCTTGACGTACTCTTTTCCACCAATCTTTGGCCAACTATTGAGCTTCTCTCTGAATGCCCGTTGCACTACAAAGGAATGACCATATCTGGCATTCAATCTTTCCCATGCCTGTTGATAGGCTTCTTCATCCTTCCTATAGAAACTGCCTTCAAGAGAAGATTTTGCCTCCCCTGCTATGTACTTTTGTAAGTAGAACAGTCTATCTGCAGGGTTAGAGCACCGCCTCTCTATAAGAGCTTTAAAGCGTGTGCTCCATTCTGTAAACTTCAAAGGATCACCTGAGAATACAGTGGGTTCCGGAGTTGGAAGGCGAGTAAGAGCTAATGACTCTTGTAATGTCTGGACCAAGGTTGTCTCCTTTTGCACAGTTTGCAGTTCTTGATCTGGGATGTAGTGAGTGGGTGGGTTTGCATCATTCACTTTGCTGCGTACAGAACTGCATGTCCCATCCCTTTCCTTTATTTCTTCTTCTGTGTATACATTTAACCTTGCCTTAATGACTTCAATGTCTCTCTGATTTTCAAGTTTTTTCAACTGTTGACGTTGAGCTTCAATGGCCCTTTCCATATCAATTTCAGCTTTCTTTGCAGCCAACAGAGCAGTCATCTCTGCCCTCTTAGCTGTAATGCTAGGTGACTCTGAGAGGTGGCCAGAATGGTGACAACTGGGTGCAGTAATTCTGGAGGCTGCAGATCCATATATGGATCTAGCATATTCATTATCGAGTATCATGCGTAATCTTGATCTTTCTGCCACAGCATCAAATTCACCTCCATCTTCCGTTAGACGCACTCTCATCAATTGCAGTAAGTCTGCTGTCACAGCTGAGCATGCATCTACTTTTCTCCGAATTTCTTGACTTGGTGCTGTTTGGAGTCGAATACTGTCATATATCTCCTTTAACTCGGACTCTAGCTTCTCAGCTTCATCCATCATGTTATACATGTCACCCTCAGAGCACACTTGCTTTAACCTTGTACGAATGTCTCTTACATTGTTTTTCCACTTCTCATACGTTGCTTTAAACTTCTTCTCCTTTTGAATTAACTCTTGCTCTTTCAGTTCCTGCATTTTAGGTGTTAATATTCTTTCATGAGAGGATTTTCTTATTTTTGTCTCAGATTTCTCAGATGCTTCACTCTTTCCTTCATCTTGCTCTTGCAGCATATCATCAGACTGTCTATCACCACTTTGAGACATTTTTAACCTTCAAGAAGTATTATATGGAGAAGGCAGGGTGAGTAAGATAAGTTACAGGGATATAACAGTTGTAGTTGGTAGTAAATAACCAAAACAGCACAAGAATAACACTCTTAACACTTAGTTAGCACCTGAGCTTAGCTTATAGGCTTATAGAAACCAAATACATTTTAAACAGTCTCAGCCTCTGTAATATACAATATGGATTCACGTTTCAGTCTTGCAAACAAAAAACAGCAAAATGATAGCAGTTATTATCAGAACATTCAATTGATATCTTTACACACTTTTTGAAGTTCTGAGTCCCTTTAATTTCTTGTTTGTTATGATTAATCTTTGGCATATGTTCTATCCATCAACCTCCTGAGGTACAGCAAGTTGCACAGTCTAACCTGAGGACTCACGTTGTAGCCTGAAAAGGCTCCAGGTAATGCACGCTGAAACCTGTAGCTCGTTGCAGGATGAGAAGCAACGTTGCACGCCGAAGCCTGTAGCTCTTTACAGGATGAGAAGCAATGTTGCACGCCGAAGCCTGTAGCCTGCTGCAGGATGAAAGCACTGTTGCACGCTGAAACCTCCGGATGGATTAGGACACGTTTTCACTGTATCTACTCCGGTTAAGAACCACGCTTCTTACTGATGTCCACAATCACTTTATTCACCTTCAGTGATGAAACACCGTGAAAACTAGAAACAAACAAAAAATATTTCAGCAATCACATACATCAATCTCAGTCATACATTTCTTTGACACAAATGCCCAACAAAATTAACCAAAATAATTATTCTACCGTGTGCGCCTTGCAAACCAGCAGTAGATAAGTTGAACATCGAAAAAAGGTGCGCCGCACCATCATCCTCTCTCGTCTCTCTTTCTAACTCTTAATTCCCGCTCACAACATTCATCACATGTAACCCCGACAGGAAGTGGTTGCGCCCAAAACATTCCCTACAAAACAAAGGTTTGGCAGAAACCATGACCATAAAGTATATAAGCATATATATATTTATATATACACATATAAAATAATAATAAAAAGAAATCAGATATCAACATATAAATTACACACTGACTTCCTGTGTTGTCATGGCAACCCATAGAACATTATTATGAGCGTCAGCTACATTGTATGTGATTGGTGAAGTTTATGAAATGAAGTGTGTTGGTAGAATCAACACAGCTTTCAGCTATTATTGCTCAGACATGAAGAGTACAACCACATTTTAAATGAGGGTTAATGCTTTTTCAGCTCAGCTCATTAAATTGATTGTATAATATTGATAGGTATATATATATATATATATATATATATAGTGCATCTGGAAAGTATTCACAATCCTTCACTTTCTCCTTATTCCACTTTTGGCCTTATTCCAAAATTGATCAAATTCCTCTTTTTCCTCTCATCAATCTAGACACAATACCCCATAATGACGAAGCGAAAAACGTTTTTTAGAATTTTTTGCAAATGTATTAAAAATAAAAAACTGAAATATCGCATGTACATAAGTATTCACACCCTCTGCTATGACACTCAACATTGAGCTCAGGTGCATCATGTTTCCACTGATCATCCTTGAGATGTTTCTAAAATTTGACTGGAGTCAACCTGTAGTAAATAAATTGATTGGACATGATTTAGAAAGGCACACGCCTGTCTATATAAGGTCCCACTGTTGACAGTGCATGTCAGAGCAGAAACCAAACCATGAAGTCAAAGGAAATGTCTGTAGACCTCCAAGACAGGAAGGAAGTAAATTCAGACACAAACTGACCCTTTGCAAGAACTGTTTATGCCTTGTAGCACAGAACATATGCAGTTTACAAATAGTGTTGGCCTAGTTGTGGCAGATTTAACACTAGATTTTTAGCATTTTCTAATAAATGTAATATAATGGGTCTTTGATTTCAGAAACATGCAGGGTTTTTATTTTATTACATCTTCATTACATTTTATTTTTAATCTAAAGGTTTTTGGCAGCTAATGTCCTTTTCACAGCAGAGATTTTGACAGTTCAAAGCCGAAAAGGCACAAGTGGAAATGACAACATTAACAATAGCTCCATTAATTGTCAGAGTACACCATGTCAGTGAGTGACTGTACACAATAGTCACCTAAATGCAAAGCAGCCATCATTAATATTAATAATTCCACCTGTGCCTTTTCGGCTTTGACAGGTTAAAACATCTACCATAAAAATGGTCTTTCACTGCTTGAGTTAAGGGTTGGAAGATGGACAATTAATAAGATAATATGACAAAACTCCAAATAATGGATATAGTTAATGCTTCTAAGTCTTACTGTCAAATGTTTATTTTCATGTAAAGCACATTGAGTTGCCTTGCCTTAATCTGTACCCTCACAAATCCACAGATATATGAGACAGCCACCATTGTATTATAGGACTGACTACTGCTGCATCATTGTAGTTAAAAGAGATCAACAGTTATTTCTGAAAAATCACACTGGCATCAAATTCAGCCAGTGTTTACAGCCACAAAGGCTTGTGAATTTCCAACTTCAGAATTGGTAACAGTAAGATATGTGAGATGTCAGCACTTTGTGAACCAACTGTGATTAATGGCCCAATAGAAAGCATGATTAAAGATTTAGGAAATTGAATAATTATCAGATACAGAATACATTTGCTTTACCATATTAAATTAGCTTTACAGTTTGGGGATCTTTCGTATTATTTATTTTTTGATTGTTTTGTTTACCACTGTATTAAAATGTCTTTCTCTTCTCTCAGTATCAGATGCAGTCTCCCCACCTTTCATCAATTTAGCAGGGTTGGACAGAGACAGAGGAGGAGTGGTGTTACAGTGTGAGTCTAAAGGCTGGCATCCACAGCCTGAGGTGCTCTGGCTGGACAGTGAGGGAAACCTCCTCTCTGCTGGACCTACAGAGACAGTCAGAGGTCCTGATGGTCTCTATACTGTCAGCAGCAGAGTGACTGTGGAGAAGAGACACAGCAACAACATGACCTGTAGAGTCCAACAGAACAAGATCAACCAGACCAGAGAGACATACATTATTGTTGCAGGTAAAAGAGGCCACCTTTATTCTCGAATGTTGGTTTTACTTTCAAATAGCGGAGGTCCAGTGTTGTATAAATTACATGTTGTTTTTCTGTGTTGTATCATTTGCAGATGATTTCTTTAAGGCCCAGTCCAGTTCTTCTCCTGCCGTCATCGGTTTGGCTGTTAGTTTGGTTGTTTGCATCGTGTTTTTTGTTTTCTTTTTTTTCGGGAGGAAATGGATACAAAACATGATCAGTAAGTCACAAAAGAACTGCAATTCTTTGAAAATGCACATATGAATAGTGGTGCCTCTCACAGGGTCTTTTATTTAATATTTTGATTCATGGAGTGCTTAAACGTTTGTAATACAGTCTAATTGTTAGTCTTATATCTCATGTTAGACTGACATCAAACTTCCTGAGATGGAAGTAAAAGTATTTTATTCTATAATATCACTGCCTTTATTTTTACACAGAGACCAAGAGAAGCTGCAGGGATGAAACTGATGGAGGAGGAAACAAGAACCTTTCTAAAAGTGATGATCCTGAAATGCAGCCTCTCAATGTAGTAGACATAGATGGAGAAATGTCCATAGTAACTACAGCATTGTCAGAAGAGAACAAGGGGAAAAAAGAAAAAAAGAACAAAACACAAACAAAACACACGCAGTATGTTTACAGTGTAAGTAGTCAGGTGCTGTGAAAATGATCTGATTGGCTGACAAGTATCCATGGAAACAGTTTAACCAAAGTTCTCACTTTAAGTAACAGCCGACACTGGTCCTTTGGTAATCCTGCTATAGGTGGAGAAGGCAGCATTTTTTAAAGGGTGGGGTGTGTGTGTGTGTGTGTTTGTGGGGAGACAAAAGTCTGTCCATAGAGAACTCAAACCAACAGTACCGTTAAAACAATCGATGACAGCAACACATCCAGTCCGGTAATATTTTTTGGATTGGATGAACACTGTATCAGTACCTCAGTATATGAACATGTACATCAGATATTTATTCTAAACATTAACCAAGAGTGTCTACTCTCATTGTCCTGTGAGATAAACATTAGATTTTGTTGATGAATGTTTTATGTTAATGTTCAATTTAGTTCATAGGACTACTTTACAGTTTGTGTGTTGAATTCACAATTAGTAGAAGAAATTAAAGATAAACTTCCATTACAGCTGTAATAAAAGACAAAGGCTTCTCTCATTATGATTCTATGACATCTCTAAATAGTCTTTCAGTCACTAGTTGTGTTTTTGTAACAATACAGACCAGTCAAGCACATAAAATACATCAAATAACTGAAGTCATCTTTTTTTTTTTAACTTCTCCTTCCAACACTGATTTATTACTGAGAACAAACTAAACTGTTACTAACCATGAGAGAAAATCTGAGACATAAGAAATAACTATTTTCAGACTGAATTCAATTGTGTGTGTGTGTGTGTGTGTGTGTGTGTGTGTGTGTGTGTGTGTGTGTGTGTGTGTGTGTGTGTGTGTGTGTGTGTGTGTGTGTGTGTGTGTGTGTTGTCTCCCACAGAGGTCCAGCAAAAACTCAACAGAGGTCTTTATGAAGATCGACCCACATGGAGAATATCTCCGTCTCACCAACAAGTCTAAAGAGGTGATGGTGTTTGTGAGGATGAACTGTGTATAAACATGAGAACATGTACTGTTAGGTTTAGTAGCTCTACATTGATGAAGTGTATCCAGGATTATTTTAAATGGACCCTAACGACCCTCTACAGTATTTACCTCAGAATCTACTTTCTCTTGTTTTCATGTGAACAGTTTAAATGTCACACACTCATGGATTTAACACTGTAACATTAACTTGTTTGTTTTTCCTTCATCCTCCTTCTTGTGTCCAATTTCTCTCCTGTAGGACCTGAAACTGGAAGGCTGGAAGTTACGACTGAAGCTCAACCATGAAAACCCCATCATGTTCACATTTGAGGAGTCATTTACACTTAGAGCTGAGAAGAAAGTCAAAGTAAGTCTTTGATTTCTCAATGTTTATTGTTGCATTTTCTTTCTTTCTTTCTTTCTTTCTTTCTTTCTTTCTTTCTTTCTTTCTTTCTTTCTTTCTTTCTTTCTTTCTTTCTTTCTCATTTATTCAGCTCTGTAACCTTGAATCCAAAATATTTTTAACTGAAACTGTTATTATTATATTATTATAATTTAGTTATAATCTGTGAACCTGGATTTCATAGATATGGGTCCCAGGTTTTGGTTTCCATTCTCCTCCCTCTAACCTGACATGGAAGGACCTGAAGCATTGGGCCAAAGGAGACAAACTCCTCGTTGAGCTCATCAAGTGTCATGAAGAGATCGTAACAACCACTGAAGTATAATAATCAGCCCAGCTGCCACACAGTGTTTTAGTTTATCTTAGTTTATCTTAGTTCACTTTTTGCACCTTTTAAACTACAATATTCTCCCTGTTTACCAACTTTTATCACCAACCCTGAGATGCCTAAATGCTGAATGTCAACCAAAATTAATCTTTATGTTTTTTCTTGTGGTATAATCAACAATTCAAAACACATTTTGTTCAAAATATGTTCAAAAGTGTATTGTGATATTCTGGTTTGCATTTTGAATTATTATTTAAATTTTAACTAATTTACTGTGCATGTGGATATCGTACTTACAGAGCAGTAAAACCTGTCCAGCTAGTTTAATGTGAATGAGGCAAAATACTGAGACTGCTCTCTTCTATTTTCACTCTGTACACAGAGAGAAACATGACTTTACTCCACCTAATGTTTAAGGGATTCATTGAACACATTTGTCTCACAGAATTCACATTAATTCTGAATGTAAAACAAAGTCATGTTCTCTCAGCATGATAGTTTTCCTCTATGTTTGATCAGGAGTTTTAGAGAAAGCTGTAGGGGTCAAAGACGTGACGTGTACATTTAGTGTCTGAAGGAAACTTTACTGTTTTGGTTCACTCTCAGCGCTCTCATAGGGTCATTTTCAGCTGCAACAGGCAGAGAAAGAAGAAAGAGAGAAAACCTCTAAAAACCAGAAAACAGACACATAGTGGAGGAGAGAGCTAAAATTTAAATTCAGCAGGTGGACAAAACTCCAATTGAATGATAATGTTGCTCTGTAACAACTTCAAAGTGTCAACTTAAAAGGTGATTATAGGTCAGTGTTATGTCAATTTTTTTTGCAGCAGCTCTATGCTTATGAACGTGGGAACAGACATAGCAAGTAGAGCACAGTGGTTTAACTGTTCATTTTGATACAAATAAACACTGTTGCTGTGATATAATTCAATCTATAACTGGCTGAACAGATCATCTAACTGAACTTTCAGTATTTGTAAATAAAATGCGAATAAACGAATAAATGTACATAAACTTAGCTGTGTTTAATTATATTTCTTATCTAATATACAGAATGTACAATTCTTTGTTTGTTTTGAACTCAGTTTAACCCTCATTGCTTTGTTACAGAGAAAACACAAAATTCAAATGTAAAATGTTTGATGTAGAAAGTAAGATTATATTGGAGTACATGATTGTGTTGTTTTTCATTAGAATTTTACATACAGTACTCATGATGAAATTGATTTAAAAACTGTACAAATACATGTTCAGCACACTTCCAACAGTCATTTCTTCTGTTTGAACAGCACGACTTCAGGCTTTATGATCTGTAAGACAGAAAATAAAATACGTGTAGTAAAATACTTTAAACTCAAAGTTCACTCAGCTCTTCCCTGAGCTTTTGGTCATATGCCAGACCCTCTTCATTGTGGAGCTGGATAATCCTGCTTTGGAAACAAGTTTGTGTTTCATTGAGATTTAGGAAACAAAATTTTGAGACACAATCCAAAAAGCAAATTGAAATAAACTTATCTGAACAAATTAATAATTGCCAGTGTAATCCTTTATCAGTTTAATGATCATCTTGACCTTTCCTCTAAACATTTATCTGTGTCAAAATCATATTTGTTTTTCGGTTTCTTTGTTATCTTCATCAATTTCATGATATTAGATGTTCTTAAACTTTGAAGCCTCTTGGGGATGCTGGCAGGGTCAGTAACATTTGTCATTCTAACCTTTTCTGACATGACACCATATATAGAATAGGTTGCTGTAGACAGATAAATGTGACTGTATACATGATGTTAGTGTTAATGGTTGTGTTGGGTAGGAGCCAAAAGTATAAACTCTTTGTATGAGCTTTTCAATGGGTTTCTCTCCTGCGGCCGAGCTTAGTGAGCCCATATAAATACACTTTATTGGTTTATTGAAGGCAATTAGACGGCAAAAAATCCTTGTGTCTTTCTAACCTAACTATACATTTAATCTATTTCAGTTGCAACAACAAAAGCAGGAAAAACACTTAATGTCTGCACTTGGAAGTCAAGGAGAAAGAAAAGCTTGACCATTACTACTTTGCAACACATGAGCAGTCGGCAGCTGATAAGACAGAGAAATTTAATGCCAGGAGCCTGTCAATGATTTACAGACTTTTACTTTGCAGTCTAATGAAATGACCGACAAATCTCGGAGCAGGTAAGTTGTCTTCTGAATTTAATTTAGCCTTTTGTACATGTTTCATTTAATGTCTATTTTAAAACTCTGTATCACCTTACCGACAATAAGAGTGGGTCTGTATTGAGAATGGTACTATGGGGTTATTTGAACAGGAAGTGTGTTTGTTTTGGTATCACACTGGTGGATATTGAAACGTTTTATCAAATTTATAGAAAATATTGAAGACACTGTATCATAGAGAGGACTCTGATGAAGGCTAATAGATTAAACAAGTCCAGCAGTGTCAAAATATTTTAAAGAAATTCAGTAGGTAACAGTCTTAACCATCCTGATAACGAAAGTGAAAGTATAACCCTGCTTAAATTGCACAATACATAGATGAGATTGAATACGCTTGGACACATTGCCATTATTTGTGTTCTACTTTTATATACGTAGGAATATGTATTCTGCCGCCTTATGTCTTCAAAAAATGTACAGCGATGTATATTAATGTTCAACCAACGTCTGCAGCGGTGCTTACTGCAGGACGACTGGTCGAAACCGCTGTGTCCGACTGTCTGACTTCGACCCTGAACACACCTGTAGCTCTCTCTGTACCTCCCGCTAGCATAACACAGACAAGCTAACAGTGATATTAACTTTAAGGAAACAAACACAGACCGCTGGTTAAAACATAAATCTACATCATCTGAGGCAGAACCTGCTCAGAAAAAAACAGCAGAGCCCGAAAAACTAATGAAAACAGCGCCATGTGACGTCAACATTATCAACGTTAATCCTCAAACAGGTAACTGTGACGTTACTATAGTAACAAGTTTCAGGCTAGCAGGCTCAGAGTAAATAATAATAGCCTAATAATAATAATGCATTTTATTTAAAGGAGCCTTTCAAAGCACTCAAGGACACCTTACAAGGCACATAAAACACGACAACAGTACATCAAACAATAAAAATCAGGTAACATTTAATGCAAAGATAAAGAAATAAATATGAATGTGACTATAAAGTGCATCAGTACAATAAATAAATGAACGGCTCCAACTAAACAGGTGATATTAACGGCGCAATGTGTAAAATGCTGCGGTGCTGCGCGTTTTATCAGCTGATGTTACAAAACGCCAATATTAAATTACTCAGATGTTTCTCATTCAGCAGTCCTGAAGAGGGAGAGTGAGGCATTCAACAAAAATGTATTCTGTCGGTGAAGGTCTGAATTCAAACACAGGATCAGTAAAGAGTATATATCTTGTAGAAGATGGTCATTATTTTTGTCTTTTCATGTGTAGTCTACCCAGGACTATTAATTCCAAATTGAGATTGATGCCAGTTGAGATGAAAAAACTAAATAAATTAGACCTACTTATGACTTCATTTTTGACTGGACTGGTTATTTTGCCCAAACATTAATTCTAAAGCTTGTTTTCTGTTTTTTGTATGACTCTCAGGACTGCAGGATGCTTCACCAGGCAAACAGACCGTCCCTTCAATCTTCACACAAAATCCTCTGTATTTTGACTCTCCATCTTCTCCTGACACACTCTTGTAGAGGTAACTTAAACACTAACAGTCTCTGGTGAATTTTGGCTCCATGATGGTGCAGATGAAATCCATCCAACAGTGGCTGAGACAAATATCACTCAAAACTATAAATGTAGCCAATTACTAAACGTTCATGGTATGCCTCCCTGACTGACGTTGCTACTTCTCGAGCAAAGACTGTAATGTGAGCAAAAAATAAATTAAAAACCAATATGCAGTATGTAGATGAAAAACGTGAAAACCTTACACATGGGTGCTTCTGTGTCATTAAACCACTTTCTGTCTATCAGATATCCAGCTGATGACAGACCTAGCACTTCTAAAAAAAAAGCCTCATAGGGACGAAGTGATTTATTTTCTAGCTCTTATTGCAGGAATGAAGATTTGCCTTTATTTCCAGGTCAGTCCCAGTTAATTCGTCCATTTCAGCAAACAGTGGCAACAGTTGGTGATGACATAATTTTTCCATTTCAACTGAAACCTGCAGAGGATGTTTTTGCATGGATAGTAGAGTGGACGAGATCTGACTTGGACCCCATATTCTTCCATGTGTGGCGTGCTGGTCAGGACCTCACACCTGTTAAACATCCATCATACAAAGGGCGAACGTCACTGTCCATCAATGGGCTGAAAGACGTAAAGAATGTTGGTAGAATTAACACAACTTTCAGCCATTATTGTTCAGAGATGAAGAGTACAACCACATTTTAAATGAGGGTTAATGCTTTTTAAGGTTGTAGGCTAAATGAGTAACCCAGGAAAGACATTAAGACACAAACTGACCCTTTGCAAGAACTGCTTACGCCAGTCAAACTTGTAGCATTTACATTTGGGGATCTTTCGTATTATTTATTTGGTGATTGTTTTGTTTTACCACTGTACTGAAATCTTTCTCTTCCCTCAGCATCAGGTGCTGTCTGTTCGCCTGTCATCAGTTTAGCAGGTATTGACAGAGACAGAGGAGGAGTGGTGTTACAGTGTGAGTCTAAAGGCTGGAATCTACAGCCTGAGGTGCTTTGGTTGGATAGTAAGGGAAACCTCCTCTCTGCTGGACCTACAGAGACAGTCAGCGGTCCTGATGGTCTCTATACTGTCAGCAGCAGAGTGACTGTGGAGAAGAAACACAGCAACAACTTCACCTGTAAAGTTGAACAGAACAACATCAACCAGATCAGAGAGACACACATTATTGTTCCAGGTAAAAGATCATTTTTAGTCTCAAATGTTGGTTTTACTTTCAAATAGCTGAGATCCAGTGTTGTATAAATTACATGTTTTCTGTGTGTTGTATCATTTGCAGATGATTTCTTTCAGATCCAGTCCAGTTCTTCTTCTGCCATAATCCGTTTGGCTGTTATTTTGGTTGTTTGCATCGTGTTTATTGTTGCAGTTTTCTATTTTGGGTGGAAATGGAGACAAAACATGATCCGTAAGTCACAAATGAATTGGAGTGCCTTTCATTTTAATATTTTGATTCATGGAGTACTTACAGCCTTCTTATATCTCATGTTAGACTGACATCAAACTTCATGGGATGAAAGTAAAAGTCTTTTATTCTGTAATATCACTGCCTTTATTTTTACACAGAGACCAAGAGCTGCTGGGATGAAACTGATGGAGGAGGAAACAAGAACCTTTCTAAAAGTGATGATCCTGAAATGCAGCCTCTCAATGTAGTAGACACAGATGGAGAGACGTTAACAGTAACTACAGCAGTGTCAGAAGAGAAAAAGGGGAAAAAAGAAAAAAAGAACAAACATGTGAGTTAAAACACAACAGAGTCATTTGCAGTGGAGGAAAAAGAAACCAAAGTGCAGGATAAGACAAAACCAGGAAATTAAGTGATGTGTTAATCTCACTGTAGCTGAGATGAAACACTGCAGAAGTCACAGTTCACTTCAGATTTATTTGTAATTTCTGACTCTTGCACTAATTGGGAGATAATACTATAGTGAACCCCAGCCGGAATGAGGGTGAAGCATACAGATGTGTTTATTCATGTTTGGCCATCATCCTTAATTTTGAACACAAATTTCTCCGTCCTTCTCCTTTCTTCCTTTACACCGTAAGAGCTAATGGACAGATAAATAAATAAAATAGGCTCTTACAACACAAATAAAAATAATCCATATGCCTTAACCTTACATATGAGAATTAGTCCACAATTTCACATAACATAACATTTGCAATAAACACATAAAAGGACTCAAAGGGCTCTTATAGCTCAACAGCACCACCACGAGGCCCAATACACATACACAGAGGCTAATGTTAGCATGGTAACACATTAAACATTTCTCCACAGTAAATATAAAACAAGGAAGCACAATAGCTGCACATACACATTATTTACACACACCACCTTGTTCCCAACTCCAACTAGTCGCTGAAACATCTGAAGGTATCCTTTTGCAGAAGAGCTGTAGTTAGTGACCGTACCGTCTGCCATATACTCAGAACTGACATGAAGAAAACTTATTTACAATGACGGGTACCGCTACTTCCGCCCGAAGAGCGCCAAAATAGAAGCATACAGGAAGTGAAAACATTGAACGTCGTTAGGCCAATTTGGGGGGCCTCCCTAAAATGTTCTAAAGCCCCCCCCCCCCCCCAAACCATTCAGTCTTTCCCACAGCACTTTCCAGCTTAGGCGGCTGCCTAAGCAACACACGCCTGCCGCCTTAAATCTTCAAAAAATGTACAGCGATGTATATTAATGTTCAACCAACGTCTGCAGCGGTGCTTACTGCAGGACGACTGGTCGAAACCGCTGTGTCCGACTGTCTGACTTCGACCCTGAACACACCTGTAGCTCTCTCTGTACCTCCCGCTAGCATAACACAGACAAGCTAACAGTGATATTAAGTTTAAGGAAACAAACACAGACCGCTGGTTAAAACATAAATCTACATCATCTGAGGCAGAACCTGCTCAGAAAAAACAGCGGAGCCCGAAAAACTAATGAAAACAGCGTCATGTGATGTCAACATTATCAACGTTAATCCTCAGACAGGTAACTGACGTTACTATGGTAACAAGTTTCAGGCTAACTGGCTCATAGTATGACCGGCTCCAACTAAACAGGTGATATTAACGGCGCAAAGTGTAAAATGTTGCACTGCTGCGCGTTTTATCAGCTAATGTTACAAAACGCCGATATTAAGTCACTCAGATGTTTCTCATTCAGCAGTCCTGAAGAGGGAGAGTGAGGCATTCAAAAAACACGTGATGCTAATGCTACTGAAACTGAATATAACTACTTAACTGTATAATACTATATAACTTGTAATTACTATAAAATATAGTTCAGAGAATAACTTAACTACATAAGATATTCAATGGCCTAACCTGTGCAAACTAATTCAATCCAATGAAACAGCTCTGAATCTACATTTATGAAGCTTATACTACATTTTTTGACAAGAAGGTGAAAATTCAGCTTTATGTTTATTATTTAGTGATTGTGGTGTATTAGGGTGCAATGTAATGCACCCAAGTACACCACCACCACTATATGACCTCAATAATAAACAAAGTAGAATTATCACTTTTTTTGGCGATGTCAACAAAAGCTGAAAATGTATAAACTTCTAAAAAAAAAAAAAAAAGGGCAGAATCTATAGCAGAGCTGTTGTATTGGATTACTTTGGGGCTAAGCCCCCCTAAACATAAAATCCTAGTGACGTCCCTGATAGAAACCCTCTTAAAAGTTACTTACAAGTACCACACTATTTTTTCAGTTTCCCCTGGGAGACATTCATAGTGTCGTACTCCTGTGTTAAAACCCTGCAGACTGTCTAACTACCATAACCCTGACCGATCACTCTGAGAAGCGGGTGTGAAAATGTATGTACATTTCTGTGTTTTATCTGTGTCATTCTCGCCTCAGTTTCAACTGGAAAGAGATCAAACTACTCCAGGCCAGTCTTCCAGCTCTATTTTAAGTGATCATGGTAGAAATACAACAATATACTCAGTGGTTTCTGATACAGAAAATAACTGACTCAACAGAAGTCAACAACTCAAACCTCTTGAGACAGAACTGAGCAGCACTGAACAAACTTTATGTCTCAATGTTTCATTTATAATCATGAGTGTTTTGTGGCACTGAAAATGTTTCTACAATAGAAAAACATTTCTCAATTGTATAAAATCCACAGAAATCTGAGCATGACTTTCATTAGATTTTTAGTCTTTCACTATTGTCATGTTGTAGTTTCCAGGTCAAAAGCTGATTATTTATCAGTCACAAATGTCAGTTTGTAGTTTTAAGCTTTAAATGTTGATACGTGAACTTTTCTCTCATCTTTTCTGTCTTAATCCTTCAGATTGAAAACAAACAAACTGAATGTGATCTCATGAAGCTGCAGCAGCTCCGTGAGGAGAATCAGAGGAGGGAGAGCGACCTGCAGACCCTGAAGGAGAATCTGGAGACCAAGACCAAAGAGGTTCATCTCTTCATCTTAATCCTTTTGTCTTTATTTAATGTCTCATCATCTCTGCTGTTTGAGGCAGACTGAATGGATCCATACATCATGTTAACTTTATTAAACTTACTTCTTCTCAGTAACATGTTGCATATAAAATCCCTTTGACTAAAGTTAATTTTTTCATATTGGATTTTGTGTAACCATGTCTCTCTTTATCTCTCCCTCCTCCAGCTTGAGAAAATAAAAGATGATTGGAGTCCAGTAAGTGTTCATTGTAGAAATGTAATGACACTCTGACATTTCAACAGAATCTTCTAAGGAAACACCTCGACACAAAACTAATTCATTATTGTAATATATCCATTATGTTTGTATAATGGCGCCTGCTCACCTTTTATCAGCACTAAATGCTGACTGGATTCTCTGCTGCTCATTAATGAATTTCTTCATGAACATCATTAACAAATAACATTTTACAGCAATGAACAACTTTATCAGCACAAAAGAGCAGCAGAGAGAGGGTTTTTCTCACTTGTTATCCAACAAAAGTCAGATGTTTGTTTGTCATGTGGGTCATTGTGTAGTATTTTCAGTCACATGTCTTCATACTGTCCAGTTCAGTGACGAGGAGGAGGAGCAGAGGAAGGAACAAACTGAAAAAGAAGTGGAGACACTGAAGAAGGAGCTGCAGACCAAGCAGGAGGAGTTTGATGCCAAAACCAAAGAGGTTCATATTTGTATATTTTCCTCTGAAGTTTTATTTCCAGTCACAAACCTTTTTGTTTTTAGTTTCTCTTAAAGATTTCTTGTGTTTTTATTTTTGAAGCAACATCTAAGTAACATATACTGCACATATGCAAACAACAGAAGGCTGCCACAATCATTTCTTTACTGTATAACTTGATGTTGTCTTAATGTGAGAGATTACTGATCATTAATCTGAGC
This sequence comes from Scomber scombrus, assembly GCF_963691925.1. Lineage (NCBI taxonomy): Eukaryota > Metazoa > Chordata > Actinopteri > Scombriformes > Scombridae > Scomber > Scomber scombrus. Next base: position 3,285,269 of record NC_084992.1, read on the forward strand.
ATCATGGCCTCCTTTAAAACCTTTCTTGCAAATATGGCATTTCATGATTTATTCTTGAAATGTATTTTACTTTTAATTTATTGTTATAGTCTTTCTCCATGTCTCTCTGCATTCACAGTTGGATAGAAAACAAACCAATGCTGACAGACTGTTGCAGGAAGAGAAACAGAACAGAGAGAAAGAAGTGAAGGACCTGAAGAATCAGCTGGACTCAAAGCAAAAAGAGGTTAATGTGATCATAATGAAGTGTCTGAATGAAGATGGCTGACGTTATGGATCCCTACATCATCTTAACTTTATTAAACTTACTTCTTCTCAGTAACATGTTGCATATAAAATCCCTTTGACTATATATAAAGTTAGTGTTTCATATTGGATTTAGTGTAACTGTGTCGTCAGGTTGTTTAATTATTCACATGCTTTAATATTGTAACCATGTCTCTGTTTATTTCTCCCTCCTCCAGCTGGAGAAAATCATAGATGATTGGAGTCCAGTAAGTGTTCATCGTATAAATGTAATGACTCTGACATTTCAAGTCTTCTAAGGAAACACCTCGACACAAAACTAATTAATTATTGTAATATATCCATTATGTTTGTATAATGGAGCCTCCTCACCTTTTATCAGGACTAAATGCTGACTGGATTCTCTGCTGCTCATTAATGAATTTCTTCATGAACCTTATTATCAGATACAATTGTGCAGCAATGAACAACTTTATCAGAGCAGAAGAGCAGCAGAGAGAGTTTGAATTAGTACAGTTTATTTTGAGGGGAGATCACATGTTAGCGCTCACACACCTGAAATAAAACTACACAGAAAACTTTGAAACAAACTGAAATGCAGCCTCTCTACTACATGTATAACTGAGTTTTCTCACTTGTTATCCAACAAAAGTCAGATGTTTTTGTCATGTGGGTCATTGTGTAGTATGTTCAGTCATGTTTCTTCATACTGTTCAGTTTAGTGACGAGGAGGATCAGCAGAGGAAGGAACAAACTGAAAAAGAAGTGGAGACACTGAAGAAGGAGCTGCAGACCAAGCAGAAGGAGTTTGAGACCAAAACCAAAGAGGTTCATATTTGTATATTTTCCTCAAAAGATTTATTTCAAGTCACAAACCTTTTTGTTTTTCGTTCCTCTTAAATATTTCCTTTGTTTTTATTTTTGAAGCAACATATTAATAACATATACTGTTTATATGCAAATGACAGCAAGTTGCCACAATCATTTCTTTACTGTATAACTTGATATTCTGTTAATGTGAGAGATAACTGATCATTAATCTGTGCATCATGATTAAAACCATTCTTGCAAATGTGGCATTTCATGTTTTATTCTTGAAATGTATTTTAATTTAAATGTATTGTTATAATCTTTCTCCATGTCTCTCTGGATTCATAGTTGGATGGAAAACAAACCAATGCTGACAGACCGCTGCAGGAGGAGAAACCGCACAGAGAGAAAGAAGTGAAGGACCTGAAGAATCAGCTGGACCTAAAGACAAAAGAGGTTAATGTGATCATAATGAAGTGTCTGAATGAAGATGGCTGACGTTAATGAATTACAGATATTAGTGATACACACACATAACCAGTCACAGTGTGTCAGTGTGATACATGATGGTAGTTTAATTGATCACTGCTGTGATGTTGATTCTGTTCACCTGAATGTCAAACCAGAGTTTGATATCTGATGAAGACACAACAGGGGTCAGATCTCCTGGTTAAATGGCGGTTTATAGCTTTAAATGTTGATACATGAATTTTCTCTCGTCTTGTTCCTCTTAATCCTTCAGGTTGAAAACAAACAAGCTGAATGTGATCTCACGGAGCTGCAGCAGCCCCATGAAGAGAATCAGAGGAGGGAGAGAGAGCTGCAGACCCTGAAGGAGAATCTGGAGACCAAGACCAAAGAGGTTCAGTGTCTCATCATCTCTGCTGTTTGAGGCAGACTGAATGGATCCAAACATCATCTTAACTTCATTAAATTTACTTCTTCTCAGTAACATGTTGCATATAAAATCCCTTTGACTATACACCGATCAGGCATAACATTATGACCACCTGCCTAATATATTGTGTTGGTCCCCCTGTTGCTGCCAAAACAGCCATGACCCGTCGAGGCATGGACTCCACTAGAACCCTGAAGGTGTGCTGTGGTATCTGGCAGCAAGATGTTAGCAGCCGATCCTTTAAGTCCTGTAAGTTGCGAGGTGGGGCCTCCATGGATCGGACTTGTTTGTCCAGCACATCCCACAGATGCTCGATTGGATTGAGATCTGGGGAATTTGGAAGCCAAGTCAACACCTCAAACTCGTTGCAGTGCTTTTCAAACCATTCCTGAACCGTTTTTGTTTTGTGGGATGGCGAATTATCCTGCTGAAAGAGGCCACAGCCATCAGGGAATACCGTTTCCATGAAAGGGTGAACATGGTCTGCAACAATGCTTAGGTAGGTGGTACGTGTCAAAGTAACATCCACATGGATGGCAGGACCCAAGGTTTCCCAGCAGAACATTGCCCAAAGCATCACACTGCCACCGCCGGCTTGCCTTCTTCCCATAGTGCATCCTGCTGCCATGCATTCCCCAGGTAGGCGACGCACACACACTCAGCCATCCACATCATGTAAAAGAAAACATGATTCATCAGACCAGGACACCTTCTTCCATTGCTCCGAGGTCCAGTTCTGATGCTCACGTGCCCATTGTTGGCGCTTTCGGCGGTGGACAGGGGTCAGCATGGGCACCCTGACTGGTCTGCGGCTATGCAGCCCCATCAGCCCCATACGCAACAAACTGCGATGCACGGTGTTTTCTGACACCTTTCTATCAGAATCAGCATTAACTTCTTCAGCAGTTTGAGCAACAGTAGCTCATCTGTTGTTCCTTTGCTCCCCACGTGCATCAATGATCCTTGGCTGCCCATGACCCTGTCGCCGGTTCACCACTGTTCCTTCCTTGGACCGCTTTTGATAGATAGTGACCACTGCAGACCGGAAACACCCCACAAGAGCTGCAGTTTTGGAGATGCTCTAACCCAGTTGTCTAGCCATTTATCCTGCTTCTAACACATCAACTTTGAGGACAACATGTTCACTTGCTTCCTAATATATCCCCCCCCTACTAACAGGTGCCATGATGAAGAGATAATCAGTGTTATTCACTTCACCTGTCAGCAGTCATAATGTTATGCCTGATCGGTGTATATAAAGTTAGTTTTTCATATTGGATTTAGTGTAACTGTGTCATCAGGTTGTTTATTTATTCACATGCTTTACTATTGTAACCATGTCTCTCTTTATCTCTCCCTCCTCCAGCTGGAGACAATCATAGAAAATTGGAGTCCAGTAAGTGTTCATTGCATGTAATGACACACTCTGACATTTTCTTAGGAAAACTTTGCCTTTTATCAGCACTAAATGCTGACTGGATTCTCTGCTGCTCATTAATGAATTTCTTCATGAACCTCATTAACAGATACAATTGTGCAGCAATGAACAACTTTATCAGAGCAGAAGAGCAGCAGAGAGAGTTTGAATTAGTACAGTTTATTTTGAGGGGAAATCACATGTTAGTGCTCACACACCTGAAATAAAACTACACAGAAAACTTTGAAACAAACTGTAATGCTCTCTACTACATGTATAACTGAGTTTTCTCACTTGTTATCCAACAAAAGTCAGATGATTGATTGTCATGTGGGTCATTGTGTAGTATGTTCAGTCACATGTCTTCATACTGTCCAGTTCAGTGACGAGGAGGAGGAGCAGAGGAAGGAACAAACTGAAAAAGAAGTGGAGACACTGAAGAAGGAGCTGCAGACCAAGCAGGAGGAGTTTGAGACCAAAACCAAAGAGGTTCATATTTGTATATTTTCCTCTGAAGTTTTATTTCCAGTCACCAATTTGTTTGTTTTTCGTTCCTCTTAAACATACACAACATATCAGAAACATATACTGCACATATGCAAATGACATCAGGCTGCCACAATCAGTTCTTCACTGTGTAACTTGATATTCTGTTAATATGAGAGATTACTGATCATTAATCTGTGCATCATGGCCTCCTTTAAAACCTTTCTTGCAAATGTGGCGTTTCATGTTTTATTCTTAAAATGTATTTTAATTTTAATGTATTGCTTCCCACAGAGGCCAAATGTAAGCCAACATAATGACACCAACCTGGCTGACCAAAACTCAACTGAGGTCTTTGTGGAGTTCGACCCAAATGGAAAATATCTCCGTCTCACCAACAAGTCTAAAGAGGTGATGGTGTTTGTGAGGATGAACTGTGTATAAACATGAGAACATGTACTGTTAGGTTTAGTAGCTCTACATTGATGAAGTGTATCCAGGATTATTTTAAATGGACCGTTAAAGCCAAGCTAACGACCCTCTACAGTATTTACCTCAGAATCTACTTTCTCTTGTTTTCATGTGAACAGTTTAAATGTCACACACTCATGGATTTAACACTGTAACATTAACTTGTTTGTTTTTCCTTCATCCTCCTTCTTGTGTCCAATTTAAGCTTAGCACTACTTAGCAGTATTTATTTATTGTCACACTAATGTCTCTGTTGCAATGTAGCTTGAATGTTATTCTCCCTTGTAAGTCGCTTTGGGTAAAAGCGTCTGCTAAATGACTAAATGTAAATGTAAAATTTCTTTTCTGCAGGACCTTAAACTGGAAGGCTGGATGTTACGAGTCAAGCTCAACGATGAAAACCCCATCATGTACACATTTAAGAAGTCATTTAAACTTAGAGCTGAGAAGAAAGTGACTGTAAGTCTTTGATTTCTCAGTTCATGTTGTTGAATTTTCTCTTTCTTTGTTTCTTTCTTTCTTTTTCATTAATTCAGCTCTGTAACTTTACATGCAAAATATTTTTTCCTGAAACAGTTGTTTTATTTTATCATTTTGTTATTATGTGTGAACTTTGGATTTTACAGATATGGGTCCCAGGTTCAGGTTTCCATCTTCCTCCCTCTAACCTGACATGGAAGGAACTGAAGCGTTGGAACAAAGGAGACAAACTCCTCGTTGAGCTCATCAACTGTCATGAAGAGATCGTGAAAACCACTGAAGTATAATAATCAGCCCAGCTGCCACACAGTGTTTTAGTTTAGTGCAGGCGAGGAGTTCCGGTCCTCTGAAATGAGGCCAACGCAGAAGTAATTTAAAACTGCATTCTATCAAATGGCCACCAGGGGGCGACCGTTTTGGTGTCAAAAGGACTTCCGTCTCTATACAAGTCAATGGAGAATTCACCAACTTCTCACTTGATTTCTAACCTCAGTAAACGTTTTCAAAATGTGTTTCTGGTCTCAATCGCTAGTTTAAAGCCTTCTTCAATGCAGTATGATGTTCATTTGGGACATTTTGGCCTCCCTGATTTTATATGTGATGATAAAGCAGGGTATGCATTAGGGCATGGCTACGTCGTGATTGACAGGTTGATTGGTTCACAGGTTCAGGAGGGCGCCTCATGCTCCTCCTGATGCCCATATAAGTAGAATCCGTGTTTTTATTTTTCCCGGCATGCACCTGAAATTTTTAAGATGGCGCTGCTCAGATCCGATACTATTGGCCTCCGAGCATCAGTCCACGAACCAATGGGTGACGTCACAGATGTTACGTCCATTTCTTATATACAATCTATGGTTTAGTGTTTAGTCTTACAGTAACTATTTTGCTCCTTTTAAACTAAAATATTCTCCCTATTTCCCAACTTTCATCACCAACCGTGAGATGCCTGTGAGGAATTTATAGTTCCAAATGCTGAATGTGAAAAGTAACATGAAAACATCAAAATTATCAGGAAACCCAAAAAAAGACTCTTCTGGCAGAAACACATATTGGTGACCAGTAAAAATCCAAGTTTGTTTGTTTTTCTTGTGGTATAATCAACAATTCAAAACACATTTTGTACAAAATATATTCAAAAGTGCAATGTAATATTCTGGTTTTTTAAAATTATTTTTATTTTAACTAATTTACTGTGTATGTGGATATCTTACTTAGCAATAACTCTTCATTGATGAAGCAAAATATGTTGCCTGTTGCATGATGTCTTGCTCTGAATCGTTGCATGTAAGAGCAATACCAAAGTGCCCCAGCAGGTGTCGACATTTACCCTATCAAATACAAGTGGACCATTTTCAACAGCTGCTTCATATGAGTCATTACTTCAGTAAGCCTCTTTGTCCCATCACTAACACACTGTACTGGAGGGTAGTGCTGCCTCCCCATATAAAGGGCAGAAGATAATTTTTGGGCACTGGAAACCTGTAAAGGGATGCTGGAAAAAAAACTGGTTGGCAGACTGGAGAAAAGGTGAGATTTAATAACAAAAAAACATCAATGATACCAAGGCAAAAAATGAATAGCAAGAAATTAAACAAAAATAACATATATCATACAAACAAACAAATACAATGTGCTTAGGTAAGTAAGTTAGTTTCAGTTTCAGTACATGAAGAACACCACACAATTATAAACACTGGATTTAAAAAAAAAAAAAAATGAAATAAGATCAAATATATGTAATAACTTTTTACCACTTTATACTACTAATTAAATCTCTAATCAACAGTTCTCCATTCAGTCTATACACAAGTTTTTCAGATGAGTTTTTACGTAAGCATACAAACATTTTTTCATTATTAAAAGAAGATGATCTGCAGCTGTCTATACAACCCAACAGCACCTCCCACAGTCAATAAATATGTTATATGTTTTAACCTAATTTATATCCTATATTTATCTATACTCCCTGTTAAATTACATTATGTTGCTATAAACATACAATTTAAAACATGGCACCTTTGCATTGTACACTATTATTTTTGCACATGCTGTATTAACCTGTGCAGTCAGTATACACCTTTATTATTATCTTTTTTTTTTAATTTTTGTATTTAACCGTTATTAAACTCTTTAACTTGTGCTGTTTCATATACTGTTATTTTATTTCTCCTTTTTAATACAAACTGCATTACAGACCAAGTAAGAATTTTCATTTCATAAACTAACCTGCTGCTCTGTGTCAATCTAGTGTGAATTTTGTATATTAAATACGTAATTAAAATTTAATTAATTAATTAAATTAAAACAGATTAAAGAAGTGGGTATATGTTTTCAGTTGTCGTTTAAAAATGTTCACAGATCTCACATCTCTTACAGCTTTGGGTAGACTATTCCATAATTTTGGAGCATAATTAAAGAATGCTGTGCTTCCTATTTCCTTTTGGGCGAAATTGTGTATATTTAAAAACCTAGCTGTGGATGATCTGAAATCACGTGAGGGATTATAGAATGACAGAGTGTATGTGATGTCGGCTGGTCCCAAACCATTCAGAGCTTTAAAAACCAGTAAAAGAACCTTAAAGTCTATTCTAAAAGACACTGGGAGCCAATGAAGTGCAGCTAAAACAGGAGTAATATGCTCATTTCTCCTTGTTTTTGTTAGGAGTCGAACAGCACACTAATTAATTTATTATTATTAATTTATGCCCAGATTTATCATCTTACTCTATAAGTTTCTTTAAATTATGTGCATTTGTCTTAGAACCTCAAATTATCATTTGCTTATGCTGCATCTAAAATAAAACACTGATCTAGACTGAAGGTGCATTTTGAAATGATCAGACGTCTGCCTCTGTGGTTTTCAACTTTTGACTTTAACCTCAACAGCGAACATACAAATATACATGCATGAGAAGAAACTCTATCAGCTCATGTTTCGATGTTGCCTGATGAAAGCCACAGTGTTTTTGCAGTTCTAAAAAAACATTACCATACGTGCTTATAAACGTTCTGGTACTCAAGTGGCCATAATGCAACTGCCTCAGTCAATACGACCGACTGATGAACATAATGAGGAATATACATATGAGAAATAAAAGTTATTTAAAGGGTTAGGGTTTCATGTTGGTGATGGTTCACCAAGAACAGAAGAAACAATGCATGCTAACGGCATTCATGTTAACTCTGGTGGATTAACGTCAAATCCAAATCACTATATCATGTTTTAAATGATAGTGGGTATCAGTTATTTCTATGCAACTTTGAGTTTCCCACAGTGAAGTAGTCCAACCACCAGAAGCAGCAGAGCCATCAGTCCAATGGTGAACACAGTCCTTAAGACGAGGTAAATATGACAGGAGTGATGTGAGGTGTCGTCTGAAGAAGAGCTCTGAGTGTAATGTGCTGCAAAAAATATTAGAAAGAAGAGACAAGACGTTATTGATCCCAGAGCTATACTTTTTGTCATATCTATCATTCCAAAGTTTGGTGACTTTGTCAATCAATTTGCTCCTAATGAATTTCCTCATGTGCTCCGTCAATGGTCCAAAATTTTTTGTTTTACACAATGTACAAATGTAACTAGCTTTCCTAAAATAATAATAATATTTTTTTCAAATGACATTAATGACATGCATAATATTTTGGGAAGACATAAGTGCTTTGTTGGTTATTTCCTACAATAGTTTATTCTTGGGATCACCAGAGACCCCAGTTGGTAGTCATGAGGGTTTAACAATTCAACATGTTTAAACATATCAACAACTGGAAATATGAATAAAATGCAGCAGGAAAGTGGCACCAAAATATCACTTTTATTTACCTATGACATCATAAATTAAGCAAGATTGCTGTAAAACATTTAGAAATAATTTAACCAGCTAATAGTTTAAATTTTTACAACATTGATAGACAGGCTCCTTTTTCAAACTAACTTTTTATACAAACTTTCTACCAAGTGCCAAACAAATAGACTTCTCATAAACATGATTGCCATCAACAATATTCATATGAATTCTGGTCGTACAACCAGCTAAATATCATCTTTATTTTGTTTTATAACACTCTCATGTCTCACCTCTGACAGCCAACCAGCTGTCCGGTGATGTTCCACCACCAGAGATGCTGCATCTGTAGAGTCCTTCATCAGACTTGGAAACATTATTAATGGTCATCGCTGCTACAGGACTGCTCTGCATGAGGACTCCATCTTTGTAGAAATCAGCTTGGAGGTTGTTGGAGTTTTCCTTATCTCTGCAGCGCAGAGTCACATCATCTCCCTCCATCACAGGATGAACAGGACTCTCCAAGATCACCGAACCAGCTGATACCAAAGATTGAGAAAATGTTACAAATATGAACAATGTTGCAGTAACACACTAGAAAATTGGGGAAAAGGGAAATACATCACCAAAACTAAATTACTTTTTCAAGTAAACATTGATTCAAGTTTCTACTGAATGTCAAACAACTGCATTTCTCATAAGTAGGGTTACCATCATCATGTATAATCTGCATGAATTACGGCCATACAAGTAGTAAAATATCATCTTTATTATGTTTTGTAACACTCTTATGTCTCACCTCTGACAGCCAACCAGCTCTCTGGTGATGTTCCCACATCAGAGATGTTGCACCTGTAGAGTCCTTCATTAGACATGGAAACACTGTTAATGGTCATCTCTGCTACAGGACTGCTCTGCATGAAGACTCCATCTTTGTAGAAATCAGCTCGGAGGTTGGTGGAGTTTTCCTTATCTCCACAGAGCAGAGTCACATTGTCTCCCTCTATCACAGGACGAACAGGACTCTCCAGGATCACAGAACCAGCTGATACAACATATTGAAAAGTTATAAACATGTCACACGAACACTGATGAAGTAACACAATAGAAAAAAAATCTGACAAAAGTGGGAGGACTGACTGACTGCAAACTAAAGCTCTTCAGTGAATGCAATACATTTCACATTTAGACAGAACTCAATGTAAATACTGGATACTATTTACAGTAATCCTGATCATCTTTAACATGTTGATCTGAAAACAAACAATTTTATACATTATAGAACGTATTATAGTGTCATACTGGACATACTGGGTGAGAAACAGCTAATTACAAGTTCAAAATGGATATATAGTGGTTTTAGAAACACAATAAACATACTGTACCAGTGACAGTGATGTTGACACTGTTGCTTCTCTCTCCTCCATCAGTCTCACACCAGTATTCCCCATTGTCTTCAGGATAGATACTGTCGAGGCTGCATAAAGATCCTGTTGGCGTCTTCTTAATACCACATTCCAGTTTAAATTCCCCAGTATTCCTGATTGCTTTCAACTGAGTCAAGTGAACAAACCCATCACAGTAAAAAGAAACTGAGTCACGTTCAAAGTGCTGCAGTCTGTTTGGAGTGATACGAAGAAAAACTGCATCTGAAAATGAAAAGTAAATGAAACATCAAGAACTGGATCAAAACAAATGACTGTAGGTGTGTCCACCTTATGACAGAAAAGGTTCAAATTGTGTCTCTTTGCAAGATGCATTTAGATATTCACCAGAAACATGAACATTAATTAATTAATGATTGAAAATACAAAATTAAACAAAATTGCAGGAACTTAAACTTACCACTTTTCTGACTGTGTGTCCCCAGCTGAATGAGTTGAATAATCACTGAATGAACAAAGGAATAGATTTGTACATCAGACAGAGATACTTTGATGTAGATGATGAAGAGAAGAAACCATAACAAGTGAGTACTCACACAGTCTGAAGCAGAGAGCTGTGACCTCCATGATGTCTTGCTGCGGACTTGTCTGAACATCAGACTGAATGCAGTTTAAATAGAATGTAGTTCAGAACTTCCTCTTCCTGTGGTTTAACAGTCAGTCAGTTATAGTTATAGACTCTCAGTCAAGAGGCCTCGACCATCTCTGACTTTCGGATTGGTTCAAGAATCCCTAGAATAAGCATAACTTTTACTCTGCAGACAGTAAAGGTGATCTTTTTTAACTTTTTTTCGTTTTCCCTGCTGCCCGAAGAGTCTCTGTACATCACTGCTGAAAGAAACCTAGAAAGCAATCTACTCAGTATTCTCCACTGTTAAATGTAAAAATGTAAAAAGTAACAATACCTCCCTATTTTTACATTTTTGTGTTTGTAAAGATTTTAAAAAGCGAAAATGTTAGAATAATCTGTATATATATATATATATATATATATATATATATATATATATATATATATATATATATACAATGTGTAATCTACAGTATTCTTGCATAAATATTAAATTTTATATGCTGCATTAAAATATGTATTTGATGTTTCTATAATGAAAAAGCAGAAGTGACAGTTTTGGTGGCCTGTGGTGAGTACCAGCAGATTGTTGGGTCTCTGTTTCCACCCAGTGGCCAACAGAAGGTATAACAGGAATATATTGAAGTAGAACAATATTACTGTGAATTAAAGGTGGAAAATAGACTCAATGGCTTAACTTGTGCAATTTAATGTAATCCAATACAGCAGCTCTGCTATAAATTCTACATTTATGAAGCTTATACATTTTTTGACAAGAAGGTGAAAATTCTGCTTTATGTTCATTATTGAGTGATGGTGGTGTATTAGGGTGCATTATATTGAAAGGTGTTCCTTATATTTTGTCCACTCCATTAACATACATGAGGGCAAAATATTAAGAACACCATTCAATGTAATGCACCCAAGTACACCACCACCACTTAGTACAACCTCAGTAATAAACAAAGTAGAATTATCACTTTTTTTGATAATGTCGACAAAAACTGAAAATGTATAAACAGCAGAGCTGTTGTATTGGATTGAATTATATTGCACATGTGTTCCTAATAAAGTTGCAGGTGACATTGCATAGTGTGACCTGCTGCTCTGTGTGAATCTAGTGTGAATATTTAATATCTTAGTTTATACCCAGATTTACTCTGCAAGTTTCTTTAAATGATGTACCTTTGTCTTAGAAACTAAAATGATCACCTGTATCTGCAGCATCTAAAATAAAACACAGATGAAGACTGATGACACATTTTGAAAAGATCACACATCTGCCTCTGTGGTTTTCAACACTTGACTTTAACCTTAACAACCAACATACAAATAAACATGCATGAGAAGAAAGTCTAACAGCTCATGTTGCTATTTTGTCTGATGAAAGCTGCCACAGTGTTTGTTCTAAAAAAAATCATTATTGTACATGCTTTTAAAACTTTCTGGTGCAGAAGCTTCTATATTGCGACTGCCTGAAATCAGTCAATACTACCAACTGATAAACATGATGAGAAATATACTTATGAGAAATAAACCAAAAAAATACACAAAATGGTTCAGCAGGAACAGAAGAGACAATTCATGCTAACAACCTTCATGTTAACGCTGCTGGAGGGACGTAAAACTCAAATCACTATATGGGTCACTCTTCCACTATGGTCAAATTTGGTCTCGAAACCTTTACATATGAGTGGGTATCAGTTATTTCTATGCAACTTTGAGTTTCCCACAGTGAAGTAGTCCCACCAGCAGCAGCAGCAGAGCAATCAGCACAATGGTGAACACAGTCCTTAAGACGAGGTAAACATGACAGGAGTGATGACAGTGACATGCTGCAAAGACTAAGAAAAAAAAGACAAGACGTTATTGATCCCAAGAGAGGAAATTCACATGTTGAGTACACAGACCACAGTGGTTTACTTTTTTGTTTGTATATGCTTTATTCTAGCGGTCTAAATTGTATCACTTAGTCAATCAGTTTGTTCCTAATGAATTTTCTCATCAATGGTCCAAAACTGTAGCTTTCCTAAAATAACAGTTGTTGTTTTTTCTGATGGCATTATTGACATGAATAATATTTTGGGAAGAAATAAGTTATTTGTTTCTTACAGTAGTTTATTCCTGGGATCACCAGAGACCCCAGTTGGTAGTCATGAGGGTTTAACAATGCAACATGTTTAAATATATAAACAAACTGGAAATATGAAGAATATGCAGCACGAAACTGTCACTAAAATATCACTTTTTATTTACCTATGAGGTCTTAATTTAAGCAAGATGGCCATAAAACATTTAGAAATAATTTAACCAGCTATGGCATGATTACCATCAACAATATGCATATGAATTCTGGCCATACAAACAGCAAAATGTCATCTTCATTTTGTTATATGTAACACTCTTATGTCTCACCTCTAACAGCCAGCCATCTCTCTGGTGATGTTCCACCACCAGAGATGCTGCACCTGTAGAGTCCTTCATCACACTTGGAAACATTGTTAATGGTCATCTCTGCTACAGGACTGCTCTGCATGAAGACTCCATCTTTGTAGAAATCAGTGTGGCTGTTGGTGGGGTTTTCCTTATCTCTGCAGCGCAGAGTCACATTGTCTCCCTCCATCACAGGACGAACAGGACTCTCCAGGATCACAGAACCATCTGATACAACATATTGAGAAAATGTTACAAATATGTTATATGTACAATGTTGCAGTAACACAGTATAAAATTGGGAGAAAAGGGAAAAATGACAAAGCTAAACTACTTTTTCAAGCAAACTTTTATTTAAATTTCTACTGAATGTCAAACCACTGCATTTCTCATAAGTAGGGTTACCATCATCATGTATAATCTGCATGAATTACGGCCATACAACCAGGAAAATGTCATCTTTATTTTGTTACATAACACTCTTATGTCTCACCTCTGACAGCCAACCAGCTCTCTGGTGATGTTCCCACATCAGAGATACTGCACCTGTAGAGTCCTTCATCAGACTTGGAAACACTGTTAATGGTCATCTCTGCTACAGGACTGCTCTGCATGAAGACTCCATCTTTGAGGTAATCAGCTCGGAGGTTGGTGGAGTTTTCCTTGTCTCTACAGCGCAGAGTCACATCGTCTCCCTCCGTCACAGGACGAACAGGACTCTCCAGGATCACAGACCCAGCTAAACCACATATTGAAAAATGTTACAATTATGTTATATGTACAATGTTGCAGTGACACAATAGAAAACTAAAGTTTAGACAGGATTGGAAAAAAATAAAATCCAAAATTGTATTCATATGGCTAAATCCCTACTGCAAACTAAAGCACTTCAGTGAACGCAATACATTTCAGATTTAGACAGAACACAATGAAAATAAAAAAATGTAGCAGTAGGAAGGGCCTTATACATATATGTACCATAGTGCATTTGTGATTTTGTATTATAATTGAATAAGCAATTTTAGATTTTACCACAGACTTAGACTTTAAACAGAGAAAGGTTCCAGTTTGATCCTGACCCCATCGAATCGCTTTAAAATGCTAAATGATTAAGTTGAGCCATCTACTCACTTAATAAGATGTATATTGACAACCTCAGGCAGTGACAATGGCTTATTATTCAATGTTTTAATTTTCCCTTAAACATTTTCCACTATTCTGTAAAAATATACATTCAATAGAATCTACCAAATTCTCAGTAAACCTGATCATCTTTAACATGTTGACCTGAGAACAAGCAATATTATACATTATAAAATTAATTACAGTGTCATATAAGACATACTGGGTGAGAAACAGATCATTAGTTCAAAATGGATATATATTGGTTTTAGAAACACAATAAACATACTGTACCAGTCACAGTGATGTTGACACTGTTGCTTCTCTGTCCTCCATCAGTCTCACACCAGTATTCCCCATTGTCCTCAGGATAGATACTGTCGAGGCTGCAGAAGGATACTGTTGGCGTCTTCTTAATACCACATTCCAGTTTAAATTCCCCAGTATTCCTGATTGCTCTCAACTGAGTCAAGTGAACAAACCCATCACAGTAAAAAGAAACTGAGTCACGTTTAAAGTGCTGCAGTCTGTTTGGAGTGATACGAAGAAAAACTGCATCTGAAAATGAGAGGTAAATTAAACATCCAGAACTGGATCAAAACAAATGACTGTAGGTGTGTTCACCTTGTGACAGAAAAGGTTCAAATTGTGTCTCTTTGCAAGATGCATTAAGATATTCACCAGAAACATGAACATGAATTAATTAATGATTGAAAATACAAAATTAAACAAAATTGCAGGAACTTAAATTACATAATAGATTCAAAAGGTTGATTTCAGCCTACTAATTGAGTTTTTAGATGAAACATTGATACAATAATAAACAAACAAAACATTAAAGAGTATCTCTGTGATTTTGAATTTGTTACTTACCACTTTTCTGACTTTGTGTCGCCAGCTGAATGAGTTGAATAATCACTGAATGAACAAAGGAATAGATTTGTACATCAGACAGAGATACTTTGATGTAGATGATGAAGAGAAGAAACCATAACAAGCGAGTACTCACACAGTCTGAAGCAGAGAGCTGTGACCTCCATGATGTCTTGCTGCTGACTGTCTGAACATCAGACTGAATGCAGTTTAAATATAATGTAGTTCAGAACTTCCTCTTCCTGTGGTTTAAAAGTCAATCAGAGTTATAGACTCTCAGTCAAGAGGGGTAGACCATCTCTGACTTTCGGATTGGTTCAAGAATCCCTAAAGTTAGCATAACTTTTACCATAACTTTTACCATTGACAATTCCACAATTCCTACATCCCCTCAGGTAAAGAGCCTGGGTGTCATCCTGTACAGCACATTATCTTTCAAAGCCCACATCGATAACGTTACTCGGACTGCATACTTCCATCTATGTAACATCCATCGTCTCCATCCCTCACTTTCACAAACCTGCACCGCTATCCTGGTAAACACCCTGATCACATCCTGTCTCGACTACTGTAACTCTCTCCTCTTTGGTCTTCCTTGGAAATCTCTTCACAAACTCCAGCTGGTACAGAACGCTGCCGCTCGTATCATAACCAGAACTCCCTCTATTGAACACATCACTCTTGCCCTGCAGCAACTTCATTGGCTCCCTATCAAATCCCGCATTGACTTTAGGATTCTACTCCTCACTTACAAGATCCTTCACAACCTGGCACCATCATATCTCTCGGAACTGATTCACATCTACACACCCTCCCGAACTCTCCGATCCTCCTTTGCCAACCAGCTCTTTGCCCCATCTGCCAACTTAACTACCATCATGGGGTCAAGAGCCTTCAGCCGATCCGCCCCCCGCCTTTGGAACTCTCTCCCACCAGACATTTGCACTTCTGACTCTGTCTCCACCTTTAAATCCCGCCTGAAAACGCACCTATTCAGAGTGGCATACTCTGTCTCACACTAACTATGCATCACGTTCTTGTTTATTTATTGTACTGATGCACTTTATAGTCACATTCATATTTATTCTTTATCTTTGCACTAAATGTTACCTGATTTATATTATTTGATGTACTGTTGTTGTGTTTTATGTGCCTTGTAAGGTGTTCTTGAGTGCTTTGAAAGGCGCCTTTAAATAAAATGCAATATTATTATTATTATTATTATTATTATTATTATTATTATTATTATTATAACTTTTACCCTGCAGACAGTAAAGGTGCTCTTTTCAAACTTGTTTTTGTTTGCCCTGCTGCCTGAAGAGTCTCTGTACATCACTGCTGAAAGAAACCTAGAAAGCAATCTCCTCAGTATTCTCCACTGTTAAATGTAAAAATGTAAAAATGTAAAAAGTAACAATACCTCACTATTTTTACATTTTGGGGTTTGTAAAGATTTTAAAAAGTGAAAATGTTTGAATAATCTTTATATATATATACAATGTGTAATCTACAGTATTCTTGCATACATATTAAATGTTATATGCTGCATTAAAATATGTATTTGATGTTTCTATCCCCACCCCCCCGTACCAAGCACCGGTCCTGGGGTGACAGAGCCTTCTCCATTGTTGCCCCCTCCCTCTGGAACTCGCTCCCCAATCACATCCGTGACTACACCGACCTGCCCACATTCAAATCACTTCTCAAAACACACCTCTTTAGAATTGCTTTTAATACATGATTAATGTCCGCGTCAAGTGTTTTAAGTGACCTATAGTCCCCCCCAACAAAGTAAAATCCCCCCTATATGAAGCATTTAAGGAGGGATTTTAGGCATAATGTTTTATTGTCAAGGCTAGTTGCGTTTACCGTGGCTGTCTTATAGCCTACTTTTGACAAGACACCCCCCCCCCCCCCCCCCCAGTCTCACTGCTCCCCACCACCTTAACTAACACATTTTCTGTGGGAAACCCTGTAACATGCATGTATTGTCACGTAATCAACAGTAATTCACAGTTATTCTCAAACTCATTTCCTCTGTGGTTTATTGGTGATAGTCTATAGTAAGTCACACTCAACAACACACTCTGCAAAGTCGTGAGAATCAAACACAAAGAAGAAATCCAGGGAAACTGAGGAAGCAAAGTTTAGTAATGATTTATCATCACAAACATTATTACTGTATTTGAGATTTCTTCACATCATCATTTTAAAGACTTATTTTATCTTTGATTTAATCTTAATAAGCAAAAATCTTTCTTTTCAATTTTTCCAGTATGTTGTATCCATTCATCTTAAGTCACTTTATGTCCTCATACTTTCAAAAGGTAGCTGACTAAACCAAGGACAGACTCAATCTGTTATATTTAGGGATACAGTGGTGACTGAGTCTGTTCACTGCCAGAAAGAAAAAACACTGATCAAGCAGGTGATAGTTTTGTGAGCAGGAGAGCAGTGATAGTAGTTGTTACAGTCATGCATGAGCTCAGTGCAGGCTATTATATTGCTCATGTGAACAGATATTATCTGTGTGAGTGCTGTGAAAGTGCTCATATGCTCAGTTAGTTCTATCGTCGTTCATGCAGGTGTCACCCATAGAATCCAAAATACAACAATAATACTACTGTTGAAGTAGTATTATTTTTAAACTAGCTAAAACATGCCAGCAGCATCGTTTCTCCAAAGCTGTAGAGATGGTGAGCAAGAAGAGGAGCAGACTGAAGCCCAGTTCTGTGGAAAGGATTCTTTGAACCTTCTGCACAAACACATTAAATTCCCCCACATTTTTGTAATTTGACTTTTCATCAAATTTTAAAAGAATAATAAAAGTAATAAGAAATAATTATAACCCGTATTAACAAATGACTTATTATCTCTATATATAAATAAATACACTGAGAAAGTTTTTGGTAAATAACTTTTATTAAACAGCTTTTAACAAAATATGACAGAAAACATGATGGCAGCAGTGAGTTTATATATATTTTGCCTGTTTCATGATGTCTTGCCCTGAATCGTTGCATATAAAAAGCAATATCAAAGTGTCCCAGCAGATGTCGCCATATTGACTGTTTAAAATGCTTTAAAACAGTGAACCATTTTCAACACAGTTGCTTCATATGATTAATTGTTCCAGAAAGTGTCTTTCTCCCATTGCTAACACAGTCTGTAGTGCTCCCTCCCCATATAAAGGGCAGAACATGAAACCTGTAATAGGATGCTGGAAAAAAAAGAAAAAAAAGAGGTTGGCAGACTAGAGAAAAAGTGAGATTTAATAACAAAAAATAACATAAACCATACCAACAGATATTAGGCTTTCAGTACATGAAGAACACCACACGATTATAAACACTGGATTATTCTAAGTGAAATATTATTCAACACATATTAAAAAAACAACTCATTGCAGCTGTCCATACAATCCAACAACACTTTCCACAGGCAATCAATAGAGTTTTAACCTAATTTATATCCTATATTAATATTTTTACTCTGCACATTTATGTATATTCCCTGTTACATTACTCTGTTATGCTGCTATAAACATAAGACTTTAAACATGACAAGTTTGCACAACACACTCTTTTTTGCACAACTTTAACCTGTACACCTTTTATTATTATATGTTTATTGTATTTATGTATTTAACTGCTTTTAAACTCTTCAACTTGTGCCATTTCAGATACTTTTATTTTGCAACCCCAACACTTTTTAATATAAACAGCATTTGGTGACAGACTGTAAATTAAGAATTTCATTGCATAGTGTAATCTGCTGCTCTGTGTGAATCTAGTGTGAATATTTAATATCTTAGTTTATTCCCAGACTTATCGTCTTACTCTGTAAGTTTCTTTAAATGATGTGCCTTTGTCTTAGAAACTAAAAGTATCACCTGTATCTGCAGCATCTAAAATAAAACACAGATGAAGACTGATGACACATTTTGAAAAGATAACACGTCTGTTGCTGTGGTTTTCAACACTTGACTTTAACCTTAACAACCAACATACAAATAAACATGCATGAGAAGAAACTCTAACAGCTCATGTTGCTATTTTGTCTGATGAAAGCTGCCACAGTGTTTGTTCTAAAAAAAAATCATTATTGTACGTGCTTTTAAAATCTTCTGGTGTGCAAGCTGCTATATTGCGACAGCCTGATCGAAAATCAGTCAATACTACCAACTGATAAACATGATGAAAAGTATACTTATGAGAAATAAAACAAAAAAATACACAAGACACCATCATAAAGTGTGATGGTTCAGCAGGAACAGAAGAGACAATTCATGCTAACAACCTTCATGTTAACGATGATGGAGGCATGTCAAACTCAAATCACTATATGGGTCATTCTTAAGCTATGGTCAAATTTGGTCTTGAAACCTTTACATATGAGTGGGTATCAGTTATTTCTATGCAACTTTGAGTTTCCCACAGTGAAGTAGTCCCACCACCAGCAGCAGCAGAGCAATCAGCACAATGGTGAACACAGTCCTTAAGACAAGGTAAATATGGCAGGAGTGAAGACAGTGATGTGCTGCAAAGAATATAAGAAAGAAAAGACAAGACGTTATTGATCCCAAGAGAGGAAATTCACATGTACTCTGACTCACAGACTACAGTGGTTTACTTTTTTGTTTGTATATGCTTTATTCTATCGGTCCAAATTGTATCACTTTGTCAATCAGTTTGTTCCTAATGAATTTTCTCATCAATGGTCCAAAGTTATTTTTTACACAATGTACAAATGTAACTGTAGCTTTCCTAAAATAATAGTTGTTGGTTTTTCTGATGACATTAATAATATTTTGGAAGAAAGAAATATAGTTCTTTGTTGGTTGTTTCTTACAGTAGTTTATTCCTGGGATGAATTCTGGCCATACAAACAGTAAAATATCATCTTTATTTTGTTAGAACGCCGCAGCCCGAGTTTTGACCAGAACAAAGAGATCAGAGCACATTACTCCAGTTCTAAAGTCTTTACACTGGCTCCCAGTCAGCTATAGAATAGATTTTAAAGTTATGCTACTGGTCTACAAATCACTGAATGGTTTAGGTCCAGAATACATGAATGACATGTTAGTAGAATATAAACCCAGTAGAGCTCTGAGATCTACTGACTCAGGTCAGATAGTGGAGCCCAGAGTTCAGACTAAACATGGTGAAGCAGCTTTTACACAACTGGAACAAACTACCAGCAGAACTGAAATCAGCCCCAACTGTGAATATTTTTAAATCCAGGTTAAAAACACTTCTCTTCTCCTGTGCTTATGATTGAGCTCTTCTTTCAAAGCACTTTAAATTGTAATCTTTCATTTGCACTCTATGTCCTTTTAATGATTTTAAAGCAAATCATTATTTTATGCTGCAATCTTATTTTTAATGCTCTATCATAGTATTTTATTTCTCTTTCTTTCTATGTTTCTGTACTTTGTTTTTATTATTAGTGTGTGTGTGTGTGGGGGGGGGGGGGTATGTATGTGTTTACTATGATTGGGTTTTATTTTTATTTGTTTTTTTTTCAAGTTTCTCAATGTTTTATGTAAAGCACATTGAGTTGCCACTGTGTATGAAATGCGCTATATAAATAAAACTGCCTTGCCTTGCCTATATAGCACTCTTATGTCTCACCTCTGACAGCCAACCAGCTCTCTGGTGATGTTCCCACATCAGAGATGTTGCACCTGTAGAGTCCTTCATTAGACTTGGAAACACTGTTAATGGTCATCTCTGCTACAGGACTGCTCTGCATGAAGACTCCATCTTTGTAGAAATCAGCTCGGAGGTTGTTGGTGTTTGTTTTATTTCTGCAGCGCAGAGTCATATCATCTCCCTCCATCACAGGACGAACAGGACTCTCCAGGATCACAGAACCAGCTGATACAACATATTGAATAAATGTCAGAAAATTTTTAGATGTACAATATTGAAAAAATCAAATCACAATAAAATCAGACACTAAACTAAACTCCATTATTCTGTAAACACATTTAACAATATTTACCAAAATTACGGTAAACCTTACATGTTGATCTAAGAACAAACTATTTTACACATTATATATTATAGAGTGTATTATAGTTTCATGCTGGACATAGTGAAGAAACATGACTATGTCAAAATGGATATATTATGGTTTTAGAAACACAATGAACATACTGTACCAGTCACAGTGATGTTGATACTGTTGCTTCTCTCTCCTCCATCAGTCTCACACCAGTATTCTCCAATGTCTTCAGGATAGACTCTATTAATGGTGCAGAAAGTCCCTGTTGGTGTCCTCTTAATACCACATGCTGGTTTAAATTCCTCCATATTCCTGATCACTCTAAACTTTCTAGAGTTATCAAAGCCATCACATTTAAGAGAAACTGAGTCGGATTGAAAGTGCTGCAGTCTGTTTGGAGTGACACGAAGAAAATCTGCATCTGAAACCAAGAGGTGATTATTTTTCAAAAAGTCCCAAATGATACATCCAGAACTGCGTCCACCTTGTGACAGAAACAGTTTAAATTGTGTCTCTTTGTAAGATACATTCAAGTATTTACCAGCAACATTATTTAATTAATTAATGATTGAAACCTTCACAAAATAAAAAAGGAAACAGTTGTAGGAACCTAGATTACGTCATAGATTCAAAAGGTTCACGTCAACCTTGAGTCTTTAGATTAATGAAAGACTCAAATAAAATGATCTCTGGGATTTTGAATTTGTTACTTACCACTTTTCTGAATTTGTGTTCCCAGCTGAATGATTTCAAGAATCACTGGATAAATAAAGGAACAGAGTGATACATCAGAAAGAGATGCTTTGATATACAGGACTATAGAAAACCTATAAAGAGAAAAGAAACCAAACAAACATACTGACAAGTGAGTACTCACACAGTCTGAAGCAGAGAGCTGTGACCTCCATGATGTCTTGCTGCTGACTGTCTGAACATCAGACTGAAAGCAGTTTAAATATAATGTAGTTCAGAACTTCCTCTTCCTGTGGTTTAACAGTCTTTGAGTTATAGACTCTCAGTCAAGAGGGGTCGACCATCCACTTTCTGATTGGTTCAAGAATCCCCAAAGTTAGCATGACTTTTTACAACAGGAAATCTCTTCTTTTTTATCTAACTTTAGTTTTTTGGCCGTACATTAAACATTTATTTAAACAATATTTACATATGTAACCAAGTTGGAAATATGAAGCAGCAAAGTGGCTCTAAAATCAACATTTTTAATTCAGACAAGATGGCAGAAAAACATTTAGAAATTATTTAACCAGTTAATGGTCATCATTTTTTTTCCAACATTGGTAGGCACATTCCCTTTTTCCCCTTTTATTCCAGTTTCTACCAAATGTCAAACAACCTGAGTTCTGGCCATACAACTAGAAAAATGTCATCTTCACTTTGTTTTGTAACACTCTTATGTCTCACCTCTGACAGCCAACCGGCTCTCTGGTGATGTTCCCACACCAGAGATTCTGCACCTGTAGAGTCCTTCATTAGACATGGAAACACTGTGAATGGTCATCTCTGCTACAGGACTGCTCTGCATGAGGACTCCATCTTTGTAGAAATCAGCTCGGAGGTTGGTGGAGTTTTCTTTGTTTCTGCAGCGCAGAGTCACATCATCTCCCTCCATCACAGGACGAACAGGACTCTCCAGGATCACAGAACCAGCTGATAAAACATATGGAACAAATGTTAGAAATATGTTATATGTACATTGTTGCAGTGACATGATAGAAAACTAAAATTTAGACAGAAAAAAATCAAACATTTTATTCACATGGCTAAATCCTTTGCTGACTGCAAACTAAAGCACTTCAGTGAATGCAATACATTTCAGATTAAGACAGAACACAATGAAAATAAAAAATGTAGCAGTAGGAAGGGGATTATACATATATGTACCATAGTGCATTTGTGATGTTGTATTATAATTGAATAATAATTTTAGATTTCACCACAGACACAGACTTTTACTCATAAAAAGGTTCCAGTTTGACCCTAACCCCATCGAATTGCTATAAAATGCTAACTGATGAAGTTGAGCCGTCTACTCACTTAATAAGACGTATATTGACAACATCGGGAACTGACAATGGCTTATTGTTCAATGTTTCAATCTTCCCTTAAACATTTTCCACTATTCTGTAAACATATACATTTAATAGAATCTACCAAATTTATAGTGAACCTGATCATCTTTAACATGTTGATCTGAAAACAAACAATTTATACATCATAGAGGGTATTACAGTGTCATGTCAGACATACTGGGTGAGAAACAGCTAATTACAAGTTCAAAATGGACATATATTAGTTTTAGAAACACAATAAATTTACTGTACCAGTGACAGTGATGTTGACACTGTTGCTTCTCTCTCCTCCATCAGTCTCACACCGGTATTCTCCACTGTCTTCAGGATAGACACTTTCGAGGCTGCATAAGGATCCTGTTGGCGTCTTCTCAATACCACATTCTGGTTTCAATTTCCCAGTAGTCCTGATTGCTCTCAACTGGGTCAAATGAACAGACCCATCACAGTAAAAAGGAACTGAGTCACGTTCAAAGTGCTGCAGTCTGTTTGGAGGGATACGAAGAAAAACTGCATCTGAAAATGAAAAGTAAATGAAACTTCCAGAACTGCATCTAAATAAATGACTGTAGATGTGTCCACCTTATGACAGAAAAGGTTCAAATTGTGTCTCTTTGCAAGATGCATTCAGATATTCACCAGAAACATGAACATGAATTAATTAATGATTGAAAATACAAAATTAAACAAAATTGCAGGAACTTAAATTACATCATAGATTCAAAAGGTTCATGTCAACCTACTAATTGAGTCTTTAGATGAAAGATTGATACAAAAATAAAAATTAAAGAGAATTTGTTACTTACTTACCAATGTTCTGACTGTGTGTCCCCAGCTGAATGAGTTGAAGCATCACTGAATGAACAAAGGAATAGATTTGTACATCAGACAGAGATACTTTGATGTAGATAATGAAGAGAAGAAACCATAACAAGTGAGTACTCACACAGTCTGAAGCAGAGAGCTGTGACCTCCATGATGTCTTGCTGCTGACTTGTCTGAACATCAGACTGAATGCAGTTTAAATATAATGTAGTTCAGAACTTCCTCTTCCTGTGGTTTAACAGTCAGTCAGAGTTATAGACTCTCAGTCTACCTCGACCATCTCTGACTTTCGGATTGGTTCAAGAATCCCTAAAGTTAGCATAACTTTTACCATTGACAATTCCACAATTCCTACATCCCCTCAGGTAAAGAGCCTGGGTGTCATCCTGGACAGCACATTATCTTTCAAAGCCCACATCGATAACGTTACTCGGACTGCATACTTCCATCTATGTAACATCCATCGTCTCCATCCCTCACTTTCACCAACCTGCACCGCTATCCTGGTAAACACCCTGATCACATCCCGTCTGGACTACTGTAACTCTCTCCTCTTTGGTCTTCCTTGGAAATCTCTTCACAAACTCCAGCTGGTACAGAACGCTGCCGCTCGTATCATAACCAGAACCCCCTCTATTGAACACATCACTCCTGCCCTGCAGCAACTTCATTGGCTCCCTATCAAATCCCGCATTGACTTTAAGATTCTACTCCTCACTTACAAGATCCAACCTGGCACCATCATATCTCTCTGAACTTATTCACATCTACACACCTTCCCGAACTCTCCGATCCTCCTTTGCCAACCAGCTCTTTGCCCCATCTGCCAACTTAACTACCATGGGGTCAAGAGCCTTCAGCCGATCCGCCCCCCGCCTTTGGAACTCTCTCCCACCAGACATTTGCACTTCTGACTCTGTTTCCACCTTTAAATCCCGCCTGAAAACGCACCTATTCAGAGTGGCATACTCTGTCTCACACTAACTATGCATCACGTTCTTGTTTATTTATTGTACTGATGCACTTTATAGTCACATTCATATTTATTCTTTATCTTTGCACTAAATGTTACCTGATTTATATTATTTGATGTACTGTTGTTGTGTTTTATGTGCCTTGTAAGGTGTCCTTGAGTGCTTTGAAAGGCGCCTTTAAATAAAATGCAATATTATTATTATTATTATTATTATTATTATTATTATTATTATTATTATTATTATTATTATTATAATAACTTTTACCCTGCAGACAGTAAAGGTGCTCTTTTCAAACTTGTTTTTGTTTGCCCTGCTGCCTGAAGAGTCTCTGTACATCACTGCTGAAAGAAACCTAGAAAGCAATCTCCTCAGTATTCTCCACTGTTAAATGTAAAGATGTAAAAATGTAAAAAGTAACAATACCTCACTATTTTTACATTTTTGTGTTTGTAAAGATTTTAAAAAGCGAAAATGTTTGAATAATCTTTATATATATATATACAATGTGTAATCTACAGTATTCTTGCATACATATTAAATGTTATATGCTGCATTAAAATATGTATTTGATGTTTCTATCCCCACCCCCCCGTACCAAGCACCGGACCTGGGGTGACAGAGCCTTCTCCATTGTTGCCCCCTCCCTCTGGAACTCGCTCCCCAATCACATCCGTGACTACACCGACCTGCCCATATTCAAATCACTTCTCAAAACACACCTCTTTAGAATTGCTTTTAATACATGATTAATGTCCGCGTCAAGTGTTTTAAGTGACCTATAGTCCCCTCCAACAAAGTAAAATCCCCCCTATATGAAGCATTTAAGGAGGGATTTTAGGCATAATGTTTTATTGTCATGGCTAGTTGCGTTTACCGTTTACATGTGGCTGTCTTATAGCCTACTTTTGACAAGACACCCCCCCCCCCCAGTCTCACTGCTCCCCACCACCTTAACTAACACATTTTCTGTGGGAAACCCTGTAACATGCATGTATTGTCACGTAATCAACAGTAATTCACAGTTATTCTCAAACTCATTTCCTCTGTGGTTTATTGGTGATAGTTTATATTAACTCACACTCTGCAAAGTCATGAGAATCAAACACAAAGAAGAAATCCAGAGAAACTGAGGAAGTTTAGTAATGATTTATCATCACAAACATTATTACTGTATTTGAGATTTCTTCACATCATCATTTTAAAGACTTATTTTATCTTTGATTTAATCTTAATAAGCAAAAATCTTTCTTTTCAATTTTTCCAGTATGTTGTATCCATTCATCTTAAGTCACTTTATGTCCTCATACTTTCAAAAGGTAGCTGACTAAACCAAGGACAGACTCAATCTGTTATATTTAGGGATACAGTGGTGACTGAGTCTGTTCACTGCCAGAAAGAAAAAACACTGAACAAGCAGGTGATAGTTTTGTGAGCAGGAGAGCAGTGATAGTAGTTGTGACAGTCATGCATGAGCTCAGTGCAGGCTATTATATTGCTCATGTGAACAGATATTATCTGAGTGAGTGCTGTGAAAGTGCTCATATGCTCAGTTAGTTCTATCGTCGTTCATGCAGGTGTCACCCATAGAATCCAAAATACAACAATAATACTACTGTTGAAATAGTATTATTTTTAAACTAGCTAAAACATGCCAGCAGCATCGTTTCTCCAAAGCTGTAGAGATGGTGAGCAAGAAGAGGAGCAGACTGAAGCCCAGTTCTGTGGAAAGGATTCTTTGAACCTTCTGCACAAACACATTAAATTCCCCCACATTTTTGTAATTTGACTTTTCATCAAATTTTAAAAGAATAATTAAAGTAATAAGGAAGAATTATAACCCGTATTAACAAATGACTTATTATCTCTATATATAAATAAATACACTGAGAAAGTTTTTGGTAAATAACTTTTATTAAACAGCTTTTAACAAAATATGACAGAAAACATGATGGCAGCAGTGAGTTTATATATATTTTGCCTGTTTCATGATGTCTTGCCCTGAATCGCTGCATATAAAAAGCAATATCAAAGTGTCCCAGCAGATGTCGCCATATTGACTGTTTAAAATGCTTTAAAACAGTGAACCATTTTCAACACAGTTGCTTCATATGATTAATTGTTCCAGAAAGTGTCTTTCTCTCATTGCTAACACAGTCTGTAGTGCTCCCTCCCCATATAAAGGGCAGAACATGAAACCTGTAATAGGATGCTGGAAAAAAAAGAAAAAAAAGAGGTTGGCAGACTAGAGAAAAAGTGACATTTAATAACAAAAAATAACATAAACCATACCAACAGATATTAGGCTTTCAGTACATGAAGAACACCACACGATTATAAACACTGGGTTATTCTAAGTGAAATATTATTCAACACATATTAAAAAAACAACTCATTGCAGCTGTCCATACAATCCAACAACACTTTCCACAGGCAATCAATAGAGTTTTAACCTAATTTATATCCTATATTAATATTTTTACTCTGCACATTTATGTATATTCCCTGTTACATTACTCTGTTATGCTGCTATAAACATAAGACTTTAAACATGGCAAGTTTGCACAACACACTCTTTTTTGCACAACTTTAACCTGTACACCTTTTATTATTATATGTTTATTGTATTTATGTATTTAACTGCTTTTAAACTCTTCAACTTGTGCCATTTCAGATACTTTTATTTTGCAACCCCAACACTTTTTAATATAAACAGCATTTGGTGACAGACTGTAAATTAAGAATTTCATTGCATAGTGTAACATGCTGCTCTGTGTGAATCTAGTGTGAATATTTAATATCTTAGTTTATTCCCAGAGTTATCGTTTTACTCTGTAAGTTTCTTTAAATTATGTGCCTTTGTCTTAGAAACTAAAAGTATCACCTGTATCTGCAGCATCTAAAATAAAACACAGATGAAGACTGATGACACACTTTGAAAAGATAACACGTCTGTTGCTGTGGTTTTCAACACTTGACTTTAACCTTAACAACCAACATACAAATAAACATGCATGAGAAGAAACTCTAACAGCTCATGTTGCTATTTTGTCTGATGAAAGCTGCCACAGTGTTTGTTCTAAAAAAAAATCATTATTGTACGTGCTTTTAAAATCTTCTGGTGTGCAAGCTGCTATATTGCGACAGCCTGATCGAAAATCAGTCAATACTACCAACTGATAAACATGATGAAAAGTATACTTATGATAAATAAAACAAAAAAATACACAAGACACCATCATAAAGTGTGATGGTTCAGCAGGAACAGAAGAGACAATTCATGCTAACAACCTTCATGTTAACGATGATGGAGGCATGTCAAACTCAAATCACTATATGGGTCATTCTTCAACTATGGTCAAATTTGGTCTTGAAACCTTTACATATGAGTTGGTATCAGTTATTTCTATGCAACTTTGAGTTTCCCACAGTGAAGTAATCCCACCACCAGCAGCAGCAGAGCAATCAGCACAATGGTGAACACAGTCCTTAAGACGAGGTAAATATGGCAGGAGTGATGACAGTGACATGCTGCAAAGGCAATAAGAAAGAAAAGACAAGACGTTATTGATCCCAAGAGAGGAAATTCACATGTAGAGTACACAGACCACAGTGGCTTACTATTTTGTTTGTATATGCTTTATTCTATCGGTCCAAATTGTATCACTTTGTCAATCAGTTTGTTCCTAATGAATTTTCTCATCAATGGTCCAAAGTTATTTTTTACACAATGTACAAATGTAACTGTAGCTTTCCTAAAATAATAGTTGTTGTTTTTTCTGATGACATTAATGACATGAATAATATTTTGTTAAGAATTAAGTTCTTTGTTTGTTGTTTCTTACAGTAGTTTATTCCTGGGATCACCAGAGACCCCAGTTGGTAGTCCTTGATGGTTTAACAATTCAACATATAAACAAACTGGAAATATGAAGAATATGCATCACGAAAGTGTCACTAAAATATCACTTTTATTTACCTATGAGGTCATAATTTAAGCAAGATGGCCATAAAACATTTAGAAATAATTTAACCAGCTAATATGGACACGTTCCTTTTTTCAAACAAACTTTTTATACAAACTTTCTACCAAGTGCCAAAGAAGTAGACTTCTCATAAAACATGATTACCATCAACAATATGCATATGAATTCTGGCCATACAAACAGCAAAATGTCATCTTCATTTTGTTATATAGCACTCTTATGTCTCACCTCTGACTGCCAACCAGCTCTCTGGTGATGTTCCACCACCAGAGATGCTGCACCTGTAGAGTCCTTCATCACACTTGGAAACACTGTTAATGGTCATCTCTGCTACAGGACTGCTCTGCATGAAGACTCCATCTTTGTAGAAATCAGCTCGGAGGTTGTTGGAGTTTTTCTTGTTTCTGCAGCGCAGCGTCACATTGTCTCCCTCCATCACAGGACGAACAGGACTCTCCAGGATCACAGAACCAGCTGATACAACATATTGAGAAAATGTTACAAATATGATATATGTACAATGTTGCAGTAACACAATATAAAATTGGGGAAAAGGGAAATAAATCACAAAAACTAAACTACTTTCTCAAGCAAACTTTTATTTAAATTTCTACTGAATGTCAAACAACTGCATTTCTCATGAGTAGGGTTACCATCATTATGTATAATCTGCATGTTCTCTGGCCACACAACCAGGAAAGTGTCATCTTTATTTTGTTATATAACACTCTCATGTCTCACCTCTGACAGCCAACCAGCTCTCTGGTGATGTTCCCACATCAGAGATGCTGCACCTGTAGAGTCCTCCGTCAGACTTGGAAACCCTGTTAATGGTCATCTCTGCTACAGGACTGCTCTGCATGAGGACTCCATCTTTGTAGAATTCAGCTCGGAGGTTGGTGGAGTTTGTTTTGTTTCTGCAGCGCAGAGTCACATCGTCTCCTGCCATCACAGGATGAACAGGACTCTCCAGGATCACAGAACCAGCTGATACAACAAATTGAACAATGTTACAATTATGTTATATGTACAATGTTGCAGTGACACAATACAAAACTAAAGTTTAGACAGGAGTGGAAAAAAATAAAATCCAAAATTGTATTCATATGGCTAAATCCCGACTGCAAATTAAAGCACTTCAGTGAACGCAATACATTTCAGATTTAGACAGAACACAATGAAAATAAAAAATGTAGCAGTAGGGGGCCTTATACATATATGTACCATAGTGCATTTGTGATTTTGTATTATAATTGAATAAGTGATTTTAGATTTCACCACAGACTTAGACTTTAAACATAGAAAGGTTCCAGTTTGACCCTGACCCCATCGAATCGCTTTAAAATGCTAAATGATTAAGTTGAGCCGTCTACTCACTTAATAAGATGTGTATTGACAACATCAGGCAGTGACAATGGCTTATTATTCAATGTTTTAATTTTCCCTTAAACATTTTCCACTATTCTGTAAAAATATACATTCAATAGAATCTACCAAATTTACAGTAAACCTGATCATCTTTAAAATGTTGACATGAGAACAAGCAATATTATACATTATAGAATTAATTACAGTGTCATATAAGACATACTGGGTGAGAAACAGATCATTAGTTCAAAATGGATATATAGTGGTTTTAGAAACACAATAAACATACTGTACCAGTCGAAGTGATGTTGACACTGTTGCTTCTCTCTCCTCCATCAGTCTCACACCAGTATTCCCCATTGTCTTCAGGATAGATACTGTCGAGGCTGCAGAAGGATCCTGTTGGCGTCTTCTTAATACCACATTCCAGTTTAAATTCCCCAGTATTCCTGATTGCTCTCAACTGAGTCAAGTGAACAAACCCATCACAGTAAAAAGAAACTGAGTCACGTTGAAAGTGCTGCAGTCTGTTTGGAGTGATACGAAGAAAAACTGCATCTGAAAATGAAAAGTAAATGAAACATCAAGAACTGGATCAAAACAAATGACTGTAGGTGTGTCCACCTTATGACAGAAAAGGTTCAAATTGTGTCTCTTTGCAAGATGCATTAAGATATTCACCAGAAACATGAACATGAATTAATTAATGATTGAAAATACAAAATTAAACAAAATTGCAGGAACTTAAATTACATAATAGATTCAAAAGGTTGATTTCAGCCTACTAATTGAGTTTTTAGATGAAACATTGATACAATAATAAACAAACAAAACATTTAAGAGTATCTCTGGGATTTTGTATTTGTTACTTACCACTTTTCTGACTGTGTGTCCCCAGCTGAATGAGTTGAAGCATCACTGAATGAACAAAGGAATAGATTTGTACATCAGACAGAGATACTTTGATGTAGATAATGAAGAGAAGAAACCATAACAAGCGAGTACTCACACAGTCTGAAGCAGAGAGCTGTGACCTCCATGATATCTTGCTGCTGACTGTCTGAACATCAGACTGAATGCAGTTTAAATATAATGTAGTTCAGAACTTCCTCTTCCTGTGGTTTAACAGTTAGTCAGAGTTATAGACTCTCATTCTACCTCGACCATCTCTGACTTTCGGATTGGTTCAAGAATCCCTAAAGTTAGCATAACTTTTACCATTGACAATTCCACAATTCCTACATCCCCTCAGGTAAAGAGCCTGGGTGTCATCCTGGACAGCACATTATCTTTCAAAGCCCACATCGATAACGTTACTCGGACTGCATACTTCCATCTATGTAACATCCATCGTCTCCATCCCTCACTTTCACCAACCTGCACCGCTATCCTGGTAAACACCCTGATCACATCCCGTCTGGACTACTGTAACTCTCTCCTCTTTGGTCTTCCTTGGAAATCTCTTCACAAACTGCAGCTGGTACAGAACGCAGCCGCTCGTATCATAACCAGAACTCCCTCTATTGAACACATCACTCCTGCCCTGCAGCAACTTCATTGGCTCCCTATCAAATCCCGCATTGACTTTAGGATTCTACTCCTCACTTACAAGATCCTTCACAACCTGGCACCATCATATCTCTCGGAACTGATTCACATCTACACACCCTCCCGAACTCTCCGATCCTCCTTTGCCAACCAGCTCTTTGCCCCATCTGCCAACTTAACTACCATCATGGGGTCAAGAGCCTTCAGCCGATCCGCCCCCCGCCTTTGGAACTCTCTCCCACCAGACATTTGCACTTCTGACTCTGTCTCCACCTTTAAATCCCGCCTGAAAACGCACCTATTCAGAGTGGCATACTCTGTCTCACACTGACTATGCAATCACGTTCTTGTTTATTTATTGTACTGATGTACTTTGTAGTCACATTCATATTTATTCTTTATCTTTGCATTAAATGTTACCTGATTTATATTATTTGATGTACTGTTGTTGTGTTTTATGTGCCTTGTAAGGTGTGCTTGAGTGCTTTGAAAGGCGCCTTTAAATGAAATGCATTATTATTATTATTATTATTATTATTATTATTATTATTATTAATATGAACTTTTACCCTGCAGACAGTAAAGGTGCTCTTTTCAAACTTTTTTTTGTTTGCCCTGGTGCCTGAACAGTCTCTGTACATCACTGCTGAAAGAAACCTAGAAAGCAATCTAATCAGTATCCTCCACTGTTAAATGTAAAAACGTAAACATTTATAAACTAAAGATTTTGTAAAGATTTTAAAAAGCAAAAATGTTTGAATAATCTTTATATATATATACAATGTGTAATATACATTATTCTTGCATACATATTAAATGTTATATGCTGCATAAAATATATAGTCCCCCCCAACAAAGTAAAATCCCCCCTATATGGAGCATTTAAGGAGGGATTTTAGGCATAATGTTTTATTGTCATGGCTAGTTGCGTTTACCGTTTACATGTGGCTGTCTTATAGCCTACTTTTGACAAGACAACCCCCCTCCCCCCCCGGTCTCACTGCTCCCCACCACCTTAACTAACACATTTTCTGCGGGAAACCCTGTAACATGCATGTATTGTCACGTAATCAACAGTAATTCACAGTTATTCTCAAACTCATTTCCTCTGTGGTTTATTGGTGATGGTCTATAGTAAGTCACACTCAACAACACACTCTGCAAAGTCGTGAGAATCAAACACAAAGAAGAAATCCAGGGAAACTGAGGAAGCAAAGTTTAGTAATGATTTATCATCACAAACATTATTACTGTATTTGAAATTTCTTCACATCATCATTTTAAAGACTTATTTTATCTTTGATTTAATCTTAATAAGCAAAAATCTTTCTTTTCAATTTTTCCAGTATGTTGTATCCATTCATCTTAAGTCACTTTATGTCCTCATACTTTCAAAAGGTAGCTGACTAAACCAAGGACAGACTCAATCTGTTATATTTAGGGATACAGTGGTGACTGAGTCTGTTCACTGCCAGAAAGAAAAAACACTGATCAAGCAGGTGATAGTTTTGTGAGCATGAGAGCAGTGATAGTAGTTGTGACAGTCATGCATGAGCTCAGTGCAGGCTATTATATTGCTCATGTGAACAGATATTATCTGAGTGAGTGCTGTGAAAGTGCTCATATGCTCAGTTAGTTCTATCGTCGTTCATGCAGGTGTCACCCATAGAATCCAAAATACAACAATAATACTACTGTTGAAGTAGTATTATTTTTAAACTAGCTAAAACATGCCAGCAGCATCGTTTCTCCAAAGCTGTAGAGATGGTGAGCAAGAAGAGGAGCAGACTGAAGCCCAGTTCTGTGGAAAGGATTCTTTGAACCTTCTGCACAAACACATTAAATTCCCCCACATTTTTGTAATTTGACTTTTCATCAAATTTTAAAAGAATAATTAAAGTAATAAGGAAGAATTATAACCCGTATTAACAAATGACTTATTATCTCTATATATAAATAAATACACTGAGAAAGTTTTTGGTAAATAACTTTTATTAAACAGCTTTTAACAAAATATGACAGAAAACATGATGGCAGCAGTGAGTTTATATATATTTTGCCTGTTTCATGATGTCTTGCCCTGAATCGCTGCATATAAAAAGCAATATCAAAGTGTCCCAGCAGATGTCGCCATATTGACTGTTTAAAATGCTTAAAACAGTGAACCATTTTCAACACAGTTGCTTCATATGATTAATTGTTCCAGAAAGTGTCTTTCTCCCATTGCTAACACAGTCTGTAGTGCTCCCTCCCCATATAAAGGGCAGAACATGAAACCTGTAATAGGATGCTGGGAAAAAAAGAAAAAAAAGAGGTTGGCAGACTAGAGAAAAAGTGAGATTTAATAACAAAAAATAACATAAACCATACCAACAGATATTAGGCTTTCAGTACATGAAGAACACCACACGATTATAAACACTGGATTATTCTAAGTGAAATATTATTCAACACATATTAAAAAAACAACTCATTGCAGCTGTCCATACAATCCAACAACACTTTCCACAGGCAATCAATAGAGTTTTAACCTAATTTATATCCTATATTAATATTTTTACTCTGCACATTTATGTATATTCCCTGTTACATTACTCTGTTATGCTGCTATAAACATAAGACTTTAAACATGACAAGTTTGCACAACACACTCTTTTTTGCACAACTTTAACCTGTACACCTTTTATTATTATATGTTTATTGTATTTATGTGTTTAACTGCTTTTAAACTCTTCAACTTGTGCCATTTCAGATACTTTTATTTTGCAACCCCAACACTTTTTAATATAAACAGCATTTGCTGACAGACTGTAAATTAAGAATTTCATTGCATAGTGTAACCTGCTGCTCTGTGTGAATCTAGTGTGAATATTTAATATCTTATTTTATTCCCAGACTTATCGTCTTACTCTGTAAGTTTCTTTAAATGATGTGCCTTTGTCTTAGAAACTAAAATGATCACCTGTATCTGCAGCATCTAAAATAAAACACTGATGAAGACTGATGACGCATTTTGAAAAGATGACACGTCTGCCGCTATGGTTTTCAACCTTTGACTTTAACCTCAACTGCCAACATACAAATAAACATGCATGAGAAGAAAGTCTAACAGCTCATGTTGCTATTTTGTCTGATGAAAGCTGCCACAGTGTCTGCAGTTCTAAAAAAAGATCATTATTGTACATGCTTTTAAAACTTTCTGGTGCAGAAGCTTCTATATTGCGACTGCCTGAAATCAGTCAATACTACCAACTGATAAACATGATGAGAAATATACTTATGAGAAATAAAACAAAAAAATACACAAAATGGTTCAGCAGGAACAGCTAACAACCTTCATGTTAACGCTGCTGGAGGGACGTCAAACTCAGATCACTATATGGGTCATTCTTCAACTATGGTCAAATTTGGTTTGAAAATTTTAGAAAATCAAACACATATTTTGGGTAATCCATACATATAACACCATGGTTTATGTAGTAAAAATAACACTTGATCTTTAAATTTATATTTGTATGTTCCTCTTGGTGTCAAGTAAGTGTGCCAAAACAAAAATATTAAGAAATGTGTTTTGTATTTATTATTCCTGCAAAGGACACAAATTCTACCATAGTTGAAGAATGACCCATATCATGTTTTCTGCCTCATTATGTTTGTGATCAAACTATATTACAAGATGAAAATCATTACAGCATCATTCTTACTTTGGCAGTTACCTTTACATATGAGTTGGTATCAGTTATTTCTATGCAACTTTGAGTTTCCCACAGTGAAGTAATCCCACCAGCAGCAGCAGCAGAGCCATTAGTCCAATGGTGAACACAGTCCTTAAGACGAGGTAAATATGGCAGGAGTGATGACAGTGACATGCTGCAAAGACTATAAGAAAAAAAAGATAAGACGTTATTGATCCCAAGAGAGGAAATTCACATGTAGAGTACACAGACCACAGTGGTTTACTTTTTTGTTATATCTCAAATATGCTTTATTCTATCGGTCCAAATTGTATCACTTGGTCAATCAGTTTGTTCCTAATGAATTTTCTCATCAATGGTCCAAAACTGTAGCTTTCCTAAAATAACAGTTGTTGTTTTTTCTGATGACATTATTGACATGAATAATATTTTGTGAAGAAATAAGTTATTTGTTTCTTACAGTAGTTTATTCCTGGGATCACCAGAGACCCCAGTTGGTAGTCATGAGGGTTTAACAATGCAACATGTTTAAATATATAAACAAACTGGAAATATGAAGAATATGCAGCATGAAAGTGTCACTAAAATATCACTTTTATTTACCTATGAGGTCATAATTTAAGCAAGATGGCCATAAAACATTTAGAAATAATTTAACACGCTCCTTTTTTCAAACAAACTTTTTATACAGACTTTCTACCAAGTGCCAAAGAAGTAGACTTCTCATAAACATGATTACCATCAACAATATGCGTATGAATTCTGGCCATACAAACAGCAAAATGTCATCTTTATAGCACTGTAATGTCTCACCTCTGACAGCCAACCAGCTCTCCGGTGATGTTCCACCACCAGAGATGCTGCACCTGTAGAGTCCTTCATCACACTTGGAAACACTGTTAATGGTCATCTCTGCTACAGGACTGCTCTGCATGAAGACTCCATCTTTGTAGAAATCAGCGTGGATGTTGGTGTGGTTTTCCTTGTTTCTGCAGCGTAGAGTCACATTGTCTCCTGCCATCACAGGATGAACAGGATTCTCCAAGATCACAGAACCAGCTGAACCACATATTGAACAAATGTCAGAAAAATGTTATATGTACAATGTTGCAGTAACACAATATAAAATTGGGGAAAAGGGAAAAAGTCACAAAAGCTAAACTACTTTTTCAAGCAAACTTTTATTCAAATTTCTACTGAATGTCAAACAACTGCATTTCTCATAAGTAGGGTTACCATCATCATGTATAATCTGCATGTACTCAGGCCATATAACCAGGAAAATGTCATCTTTATTTTGTTTTGTAACACTCTTATGTCTCACCTCTGACAGCCAACCAGCTCTCTGTTGATGTTCCCACACCAGAGATGTTGCACCTGTACAGTCCTTCATTAGACTTGGAAACACTGTTAATGGTCATCTCTGCTACAGGACTGCTCTGCATGAAGACTCCATCTTTGTAGAAATCAGCGTGGATGTTGGTGTGGTTTTCCTTATCTCTGCAGCGTAGAGTCACATCGTCTCCCTCCATCACAGGACGAACAGGACTCTCCAGGATCACAGAACCAGCTGATACAACATATTGAACAAATGTTACAAATATGTTATATGTACATTGTTGCAGTGACACAGTAGAAAACTAAAGTTTAGACAGGAGTGATCATCTTTAAAATGTTGATCTGAGAACAAGCATTATGGATATAATGGATGAGAAACAGATAATAAGTTCAAAATAGATATATATTTGTTTTAGAAACACAATGAATATACTGTACCAGTCACAGTGACGTTGACACTGTTGCTTCTTTCTCCTCCATCAGTCTCACACCAATATTTTCCACTGTCTTCAATATAGGCTCGATCAATGGTGCAGAGTGGCCCTGGTGGTGTCCTCGTAATATCACATACCCGTGTTAATTCCCCACTATTTTTTATCCAACT
Source organism: Scomber scombrus (assembly GCF_963691925.1). Taxonomy (NCBI): domain Eukaryota; kingdom Metazoa; phylum Chordata; class Actinopteri; order Scombriformes; family Scombridae; genus Scomber; species Scomber scombrus. The sequence continues at coordinate 3,322,740 of NC_084992.1, forward strand.
CAACCAAATCGAGCCATCAAACCCAATGCAGTCAAAAGAAACTGAGTCGTGTTCAAAGTGCTGCAGTCTGTTTGGAGTAATACGAAGAAAAGCTGCATCTGAAACTGAGAGATGTCCCAAATGAAACATTCAGAACTGCATCTAAGTAAATGACTGTAGATGTGTTCACCTTGTGACAGAATCAGTTTAAATTGTGTCTCTTGGCAAGATGCATTCAGATATTGACCAGAAACATGAACATTAATGATTGAAAATACAAAATTAAACAAAATTGCAGGAACTTAAATTACATAATAGATTCAAAAGGTTGATGTCAACCTACTAATTGAGTTTTTAGATGAAACATTGATACAATAATAAACAAACAAAACATAAAAGAGTATCTGTGGGATTTTGTATTTGTTACTTACCACTTTTCTGACTTTGTGTCCCCAACTGAATGAGTTGAAGAATCACTGAATAAACAAAGGAATAGATGTGTACATCAGACAGAGATACTTTGATGTAGATGATGAAGAGAAGAAACCATAACAAGTGAGTACTCACACAGTCTGAAGCAGAGAGCTGTGACCTCCATGATGTCTTGCTGCGGACTTGTCTGAACATCAGACTGAATGCAGTTTAAATATAATGTAGTTCAGAACTTCCTCTTCCTGTGGTTTAACAGTCAGTCAGTTATAGTTATAGACTCTCAGTCAAGAGGCCTCTACCATCTCTGACTTTCGGATTGGTTCAAGAATCCCTAAAATTAGCATAACTTTTACCCTGCAGACAGTAAAGGTGCTCTTTTTTAACTTTGTTTTCGTTTGCCCTGCTGCCTGAAGAGTGTCTGTACATCACTGCTGAAAGAAACCTAGAAAGCAATCTACTCAGTATTCTCCACTGTTAAATTTAAAGACGTAAAAATGTAGTAACAAGTAACAATACCTCACTATTTTTACATTTTTGTGTTTGTAAAGATTTTACAATGCGAGATTGAAAATGTTTGAATAATCTTTATATATGAACAATGTGTAATCTACAGTATTCTTGCATTAATATTAAAATTCTTTATGCTGCATTAGAATATGTATATGATGTTTCTATAATGAAAAAGCAGAAGTGACCGTTTTGGTGGCCTGTCGTGAGTACCAGCAGATTGTTGTGTATCTGTTGCCACCCAGTGGCCAACTGAAGGTATAACAGGAAAACATTGAAGTAGAACAATAATACTGTGAATTAAAGGTGCAATAAATGATATTCAGCCTCACTGGATGTCAGTGAACAAATATTTGCGATGTAAGAATATAAGGGACTAATGGTGACCTGAGCAGTGATTGAAGTCACACTCTGTGTTAGTTGTAGTCTGAGCTGCTCTGTTCTTGATTGTGGTTGCTGGTCCAACTAGATATGTTAGTGCATGTGTGTCCGTCTCTATCCTTCCTTTCTGTTTCCACATTTGAGACAAAAAATAGGCAATGAAGTAAGAGAATCTTGATCCATATTTGATCAGCACTGCCTAGTTTGAAACTTTAATCTGATGTTTGTGAGCTATTTGCTTTCTTTTTTCCCTGAATTGTATTGAAGGAATTGGAGGCCGTTTCTGAGTAGAAAGACGTCTGGGTTTCCTTCCTTCCTTATAATTAGCGGAAGATGAATGAATGGTTTAATTTCACTACGGTGCTGCTGTACATCTAAAAAGAGGGAAAAAACTACAACAGCCATAATTTATACATATCATTTATATAGGTATTTAACAGTATATTTTTAGTACATTTGACAGGGACAGTGGTTTAGTACACATAAAAAGAACTGTTAATTTTCTCATCGACGGGAAACATGTTCATGATAGAATTGTGTAGGTGCATCTTAATATGCTAATATTAATGTTAAAACTACACAAATTTTGTATTAGATAAAAAAGGTATATGTATAAAAACATCTTATTATTTCATATCTGTGTACAGTCTATTCAACCTCCATGAAAACATCGTGGCTCCTGTCCTTTGCAACAAGCTGACGTGCTGGAACATGAAGGGAGAAGAGAAGAAGAAAGAGGGATGAACACAGCAGAAGGAAACAGCATATACAAAAATATGAAATAGGATATTTTACCAGAACAACCATAAATGCAAATACTGATTTGGGTCAGTAGTGTTAGTTTTAACCTCTTCTTTCGTCTCGGTATATGAGTCCGAGTATTATGGTGGACAGCAAATAAGGAGTCCCAACGACAACAAGGCTTATCAGTCTCCAAACAGACATCAGGGGATATTCAGAAACGGCTGCATCTGAAACTGGACAGATATTTTTGAGTTTGAATTTCATTGCACAAGTTTAAATCTATCAAATTACACACACATATATATGTACAATAATATGTACAATTCAAATCTAAATGGTTGAAATGCTTTTTACACCTTTTTTAGAAATACATTTATGACCTATTTAATGTTTAGAGGAACATGTCTGAATTCACTTTACACAGTCTTTAAGAAATGTCAATTAATTAAATATTCACCCCCTTTAAAGTGACAGATTCAACAGAGGTCCAGCCAATCGGTGCTAGTAGACTCATAATTAATGAAATAGACATCACCTGAGTACAGTGAATATGTCTCAAGAGATTGTAGTATAAAAACATCTGCGTCTGGAGGGTCCAGTCACTGGTTAATCAGTGTTCCTGGCTAAAATTAAACCGTGAAGACAAAGGAACACTTCAAGCAACTCTGAGAAAAGGTTATTGAGAAGTATAAATGAAGGGATGGATACAAAAAACTTCAAAGTCACTGAACTTCGCCTGCAGTTCAAGTAAATCCATCACTAAGAAATGAAAGGAATATGGCGCATGTATAAATCTGCCTAGAGCAGGTGGTCCTCACAAACTGAGTGACCGTGCAAGAAGGAGACTGGTAAGGAAGGCCACCAAGTTTGTCAAAAAAGACAAATTATATTCACCATGATTCCATTTATAAAAGCAATACAAGGGGAAAACCTCCAAGGGGATGAATACTTATTATGGGAACTGTACTTGACATCATGCTCCTAAAAAAAACCCCATCTAAAATAGCTTCAATAGTAAAAGTGTGTTCTTACTTCTGACAGTCAGCCAGCTCTCTGGTGATTCCTCGACAGATTCCCCATCAGAGATGCTACACTTGTAGAGTCCCTCATTAGAACTTAAAACACTGTGGATGGTCAGGTCTCCTGTAAAACTCGTTCCAATTAAGATGCCATCTTTATAGAAATCAGCTGTCATGTTAGAGAGAATCATCTTCTTTCTGCAGCGTAGAGTCACATCTTCCCCCTCCTTCACAGGAAGGACAGGACTCTCCAGGATCACAGAGCCAGCTGAATGACAGAAACAATTCAGTGTTAATGAGAAAAAAATATTACAACCAGCCTGTGTGATATATAGATCAACATATAGTTTGTGTACTGTTTGACCACAACATGAACAATGATCTACTTCAACAGCTACAAGTAAGTTTAGGATGTTTACTTAACAGCATCACAAACTCAAAACTACATCTGTGGTGATAATGATCTTGTAAAAACTGAATCCTCCCTGTTAAAGGTAAAAGATGACTTGCTGTTGCAGTTTTAATGTATCGGACATTTCTGCTGCTTTTTACAGGGTCGACCACTGTAGACTCCTGGACCATCTAAAAAATGTGGCAGGTATTCAGGGTAAGGCATTACAGAGGTTTTCTGTAAATCATGTCCACTACTGAAGATCTGTTACGAACAGCTTCTTGTGCTACTGTCTTCTGTGGTGTATGACAAGGCTCAATCCTATTTCATTTTCATTACAGGCTTCCACTGGCTGAAGACAAAATGTAGACAAAATGTGTAATTTGTCTGTTTTGTTTAAATTATTTAGCTGTGAGATGGAGACACATTAAAGAAGGAAGTCAGGAAGTGTGGGGTGAAGAAATCAGTCCAAAAACTGTATGAGCCATCAGGTTAGGGAGTCTATTCCATCATTTGAAATAAACGGTGCTCATCAGAAGAATTTAGTGTTCAGTAAATCACAGGGAAAGGACCATTTTCTAAAAGCATGCATGTTTGTTGCTTTGCATATCTGCCACTCTGTGCCCTTGTTCTGTTTAATTTACTTAAATAAAGATGAAACAATGATTTACTTCAGTCTTTGCTGTTTAGGGGCAAGTAAAAATCGACTTTGGGCACATAGATTTCTGACTCATTTCCTTGTTGGGCACATTTACATTGAACCCTGATCTTAAATTTCTCTGTAAAATACTTTAGTCACCTCCTGCCATTTTAAAATGAGCTCTATAAGTACATTTGATCTGACTTACATACATATTTGTAAGACTGCCTTTTTGATAGTTCACTATCATGGATTTAACAGTACAAAACCAAAATGACATATCTATTATCAACAATTACTGTGGTTGACAGTCTTCACTTTTTTAATACAAAGTTTACTAAGAAGTAGACCGATATCCACCTTTTAGGGACGTTTTTAAACCTGTGTTGTTCAGTAATGTTGATTGGTTTTCCCCTGTGGTATGATTCATTTGGGCAGATCTCAGCATAGCATTACAGGAAGTGGCCTTGGTGAGTAGTGAACGTTCTCACCAACATACATTTTGGTTCACTTGAATTATTTCCTGTGTTCAAAGTGTCTCCGTGTGTTTGTTTTGGACTGTGCTAGTATTCAGCAGACAGCAGCCAAAAGCAAACTGAACCAAACCGACAAAAAAAGAGTTTATTTGAACTAAACCAAACATGCCAGGTGTATAAGCAGCCAAACATGTTGCTATTATGCTCTGTCAACCTGAGAGCATTATTTATTTTTCAACACTAAAATATCCCACTCAGTAAACACTGTATCTTAAATAACCAACTTCAAGGGAATCACAGCAAAATATTATTATTTTACGTGTCATATCTTTGAAACCACCAAATACTGATATTTGTAAGCAGGGGGCGGCTCCATATTTTCCCATCAACCAAACACTGCAGCACTATATGTAAGAGTATGTATCTCTATGGAAGAAATTACACTAAACAACATTAGACTTTTGAGGTTTTTCATCTACCTATCTAACAGTCCATACCTGTAACTATAAGGCTTGCAGTCTGGCTTCGTTTTCCTGAATCAGACTCACACCAGTAGAGTCCAGTATCTGATTGGTACACTGTGGTGATGGTGCAGGTTGAGCCCCTCAGAGTTCCCCAGCCATATGAGCAAGACTCGGTTCCTCTGGCGGTTGTGTTCCTCTTCAGACGACCACCCCCAGCTGAGACCTCACAGCTCAGGCCGACTTGCTCATATGAAAGGAACTGAGATCTGCTGGGAATGATTTGGATAGAGACTGGAGGAAAAATATAGAGAAAACAGTTTGAGAATGATTTCAACACAAGAACCACACTGCTAAAATCTCCATCTCATCAAGTTGCTTCATCTATTAGTGTCCTAAAATTTGGATTTCCTTAACTAAAGTGAAGAAGTGACACCTGTTTGCCACATTAATTGACACATTTCAAGATGACAAATGTTGTATTCCTGATACAGGTGCATGACTCAACCTTTCAAGCTCCGTATACTAACAGCAATCAGCATTAAGTGAAATCTTTCTTCTTTTTAAAAAAAATAAAATAGTAGTCTTAAAGACACAATATGAATATACAGAGAATTGTTGTGGTGCATAATGGAAATCTATTCATGTTATATACTAAAATGCACAAGGAAAGAAAGAAAGAAAGACATTTGCAGAACAAGAACTCATTACCTTCTTTTTTGGTATCAGAAGAAGCAAGTGTATGAACCACACCTAACAAAACATGTATGGCACATGAGAGAAAAAGAGGTGAAGATTATGGTTGTTTCATCATATTTGATATTGTATTTCAACAAATAAGACTTTCTGTGAAATATAAGTCAAAGCACAAAGAGGAAGATTTTACTTACAAAGGCTGAGGTATAACAGAGTGTTCGCCATCCTTTCTCATTGCTGACTGACTGTTTCGCCCACCACTTCCTCTGCTTTGATTCGCTGTGTATGTACATATGAAACCAAACCACCTACAATACATACACTAGTGTTTCTGGGTCATTAACTCGCTCAGACAACAGACAACACTGACAGTGACAGGGCTGGGAAAACTCATCTGGGTTTTTTGTTTGTTTTTGTTTTTGTTTTGTTTTTACCAACAAGCTTTAATTAGAATATGTAACTTATCTTACCTATCTTAACTTGCATAAAGTTTATTGAAGGAAATAAGAACAAAATAGAACACACTCAAGCAAGGTCACACTGCGCAGATCTTACAGCTTCCTGACATGACATAGCTGAGCCACTGCTAAAAATAATAATTTTGTGGTTTTGTCATTCAGTCAGTAACTTGAACTTGTCTTGCTTACTGCTGGAATATGTATTAGTTTACAATATTTTAGTCTGTCCAACATTCAGGTGTATGAGCCACATTATAACACTTCCATGTGTATATATGTATATAGTACTGAAAGTAAAGTGAGGAATACTTACTAATGTCATGAATGATTATTTCAGTTAACTTCACACAAATTTGAGTAAACAGCAGAAACCTACTTAAAATCAATATTAGCAGTGAGCAACTTTGCTTTTAAAACAGCAGCAGTTCATTATCATCCAGGTTGGTGAATGAAAAGCACAGTAAAGACTAGGCAAGATGAAAATGAGACAAACACAAAAGAAAAAACTTACTTTCAATCAATGTATATCTTGTCAATCTTAACAAATACATTAAGGAATAGGAAAAACAATGAATATAGTCTTGTTAATGAGACATGTCACAACAACAAAGTCTAAAATTGTGTTGATAACCAACTCTATAGTACATCAACCAAGGTGGGTATTTATATAATCATTTAAGCCTTGAAGAGATAAAATAGCAACCAACTAGTAGCAAAGTCCATCATGAGATCTTCACCTCTTGAACCCTGTTACCTTTAAATTGTTCTTAAAATCGCTGCCACTGCCACTTGACAGGAGAAAACAACACTGACCAATTACATTGCACCTTACACCTGGTCATTTGAATGAATGTTTATTATTGCAGTTTTAAGTGGATTAAATGGATAAATACTGTGTTGTTCTGCACAATTTTAAGCAAAAATGTAAAAATAGCTGTGTCTAAAGCGGTCAGAGAGTCTTTAACCTTAAATTATTTTAGCATGGTAAAGCTTGTTGGGGGTTTCACACACTTTTTGTTTTGTGCCTGTGAATGCCTGAAATTTAGTTGGATATATTCTTCTTTTTTTCATCTTTAGTAATGAGGTGATCCTGAAATGTGAAATGATGTAAAATGCAGTAAATAATATATTTTAAATTTAATGTCAAAACATGAATTTCAGATACACTTTTTGTAATGGTAGTTCAAAATAAAGCTCAGTTTATCAGTTTTGTTTTCTTTTTAAGTTAATTTTATACTTGTAACTTATTTTCTTTGCAATTATCTGTAGCATCGAGAACATGGAATGCATCATAGTAAGTTTGTTTCCCCCTTACTGTTATCTTATTGTCTGTCTATGCACATCATGAGACATGCTTATCTTTGTGTCTCTGTTAGTATGTGTGTTTTCTTCGCAGCTTGACATGGGTGACTTCAAGTTTTTTACATGCCAAAACACATTCCCCGATAATTCTTATCATGGAGACTTCTCCCAGACATACTGGTGATTTACAACTGACTGGGAAGATTTTGCTGTAACAAGACACCTGTGTTTGGGCCCTCTATGCTCAAGTGCAGATAACAATACCTTTGCCACAATTTGCCTGTCACAGACGAATTTCTTGATGTTGAAATCCGTGACAGCTTCCATCACAATTGGCCCTCTTTGTCATGACATTTGATTCTTTCAAAGCCAAAATGACAAAGATTTCAAAAAGTATTAAACTACATTCTGGATGGCATTCAGCACATACATAAGCAAACCAGGTAATCATGTCAGTTTCTTCAAGGTGTGCATACGTTTGCATAAGTGTTATGTCATCAGTTTAGCCCGAGACATTGTTTGAATGAAACAGATTTACTACTAAACAAGGAAACAGCTGGTTAAAAACAAGATTCACATACCAATCATACACCACTCCTTCTACTACCTGACACACAGGTCTAATAATCTCTAAATCACTGACAAATGATAAGGCACAACATAGACACATGAATAATCTTGGCTTTATAATTTTACGTCAAGAACTAAATGTGCAGATAGTCACATTGAGTAGAAAGACAAGAGTTTGAGTTGGTGCATTTGTTACAACTGTTGATCAGTGAAACACTCAGTTAGTTGCAGGATGACATTTGGTTTGGCTGAATTCTTCCTGTTCGCAGGTTTGCTGTCTGCTGTCAAAGGTATAGTGATTACATTTTAATCCCTTCAATATTTTCTTCTTTTTATTCCCCTTTTCATTGCAATTATAGATATGAAAACAAACATATTTTGCATTCTGTAAATGTTTGCTGTTGCTGATTACTTTTCTATCGCATTAGAAGGATGTATGATCAACTCAAGAGAGAATATTTAGGGAAGTTTTCAGTTAGATCATTTTAAAATAAAGTTTACCCACATACATTATGAGGGTTATTTTACCTTACTGAATATGCTGTTCATTTTCTTATAGTATCATCTCATAATTAGCCTCTATAACAAACTTTTGAAGCACAAATCTATTTTTAATTCATTAATACTCCATCAGGCATTAAAAAAGGGTGAGTTCTTATTTAGGTTTAACATTGTTTGTTTAGGGAGACAAACATCCATAATACCACTATATTCTGGTTCTATGTTATCCAAAACAGGAGAACATAAGAGCCATTGTGAACATTTTTGAATGGTGATTTTGAGTTATTGAGTTCTTCAATTGATCAAATTTAAGGTTGAATGTTTACTGCTTTGGTTTACTGCTTTCAGATGTACGAATGGGTCAGATTTGAGGTTAAAAGCACAAATACAAATTGTGATATAATTGTGTTGTGATTTTTCAAACTCCGCAATTGCCTTACCTGCCATTAAAACAACTACTTTAGCATGTAGCTTGATGTTAAATGCCTACTTGGTCATATGCTGTTTCCAGGTGACCCTCGCTTACTTAGCTCATCGGAACCAGTAGTGGGATTGGTTGATGAAGATGTCATCCTGCCCTGTAGCGTGCAACCTGCAGAGAGTGTTGCAGAGAAGACTGTGGAGTGGACAAGATCTGACCTTAATCTCAGATTTATTCATACTTTCCGTGAAGGGCGGGAGTTGTATGACCAACAAAACCCAAACTTCCAACAAAGGACGAATCTGTTTCTGAATGAACTTAAGAATGGCAACATGTCATTGAAACTGAGTCGCCTAAAACCCACCGACAAAGGGAACTACACATGTAAATTTATTACCAGAGGAAGGGAATTTTTCATCCATGTTGGTGTCGGTAAGTCTGCGGAAAAACAATTTCATTTATTGCAAATGTGCTTTAACTATAATGGCATGCTTACACTTTTTAATGCTTTCTCTTTCTCAGTCGTAGGTGCTGTTTCTGAGCCAGAAATATCCACTGTATACTCTGGAGGCACTACAATAGAGCTTAAGTGTGAAGCTAACAAATGGTATCCAAAGCCTGAGATAGAGTGGAGGTTCGGGGCGGAACGTGTCTCCTCCAATGACTCTTATAGTACAGAGCATGATGGATACTACTCTGTCCTCAGCAGAATCACAGTGGAGATGATGGTTAATAGTATCTACACCTGTACAGTTCGACAAAAGAACATCCACCAATCCAGGGAAACAAATTATACTGTTCTCGGCAAGTCTTCTTTATCTAGCCTAACACTATATCCCTTCAGTTTAAGCTAACGACTAATGCTAATGGCTCACTAATGTGCAACAGTATCACCAGCATAGAAACAAATGTTATAATGTGAAACATGAAAATCACATCATAGCAAGAAACTTTTCCCATTATAACATGATACTGATTCTTTTTTATTTTTCAGGTGTGGCAACAACAACCTTCTGCACACATGCGATTAAAATTGCTCCAAACATTTTATTTTTATTTTTTCAGGCATCTACGGGGAAAGAGAAATATTGAAAAATTCAAAGTCTTTACTTACAGGACTTTCAATTGTGTTTGGAATGATTATTTTTGCACTGGTCCTTTGGATTTTCATGTACACATGTGGTAAGTGATTTAGCTTCTCTATATCACAAATATTTTAACATATAAAATATTTTGAACAATGTGATTTATGCATTGATTTATACTACAATTTATAATTGAAACTGTACATCTTTTTCCCTCCCTCTAAAATACCAGGAAAGAGATTCCAGTGTGTGAAAAGGACTTTCGGCAAGGGTAATGCAGTTTCAGACTCGTGATTTTAACTGTATAACTAAATATTACAGCATATTATAGCTGCAATTAAGGTTTGCAAGCAGTACAGAGGAATTTGATGTAAACCACTTTCCCCTCATGCAGGTGATGAGAGTGATAGGCTAAACAGGGATCATCTGGAGAATGAAATCAACAATCTTCAGAAGCAAGTGTCAGAACTTCAGAAAGAAAAGGAGGATTTGGTCATGGAAATCGGTCATTGGAAAGAGGAAGTTGAAAAGTTCCAGAAAGAAAATCGGGACCTCAGACAACTTGTGAGCTGTGGTCACTTTACACCTGATAACGATCCTGAAAATTCTCCCTGCAGAGTCCAAAGACTATGACAATACCTAATCATTAATATCATCTGCGTAATAAACATATTTTACTTTATCTCTGGTCTCTCCTGATTGAACTAGCACTGATGCTACCAGAGAAATAACATCTGACCAGAGGAGGAATCTGATCTTCTTTGAGCTTTTATTTAAAACTAATATCCAACTGTTTCTGAGTCTGTTCAAACTAGCAAAATGAGAATAAAGTGATCGGCACCTCGGCTTTGGAACAGCCTGCCGGAGGCCATAAGACAGCCTGAGTCTGTTGATACTTTTAAAATGCATCCAAAGATTCTCCGGCCTTTAATTATGTTTAATCTGTTTTATTTGTTATCTGATTTCTTTGGGTTTTAAATTTGTTCTTAAATGTTGTTTTGATTTCATTTCGACCCTTTCATGCTTGTACGTCCATACACATGCCTGCCTTTGCGAAGCACTTGGGTGCAAAGTCTGTTTGCCTTTTAAAGTGCTGCATAATTAAAATAAACTTGGAACTTGAACTTGAAAAGTGTCAGCACACAGAATAAAATACTGGATACTCAAGACTCAGACTTCATGTTTATCATCAGTATTCTGATCCAGCTTATCTTCTCATCTGAGCTCCATACTGGTGAGAGTTGATGCAGCTCAGAAAGTCATCCAACATCATTTGGTAAGAAGCAGAATAATGGACAAAAAAGTTTCAGGTTTTTGTATGCAGAAAAAAAATGTTTTTAATTAAAAAACTAGAAGCTACACAGAACAAAGTTTATTTTAATACCAAAATACCCAAGGACACATTGATCCTGTCATTTCCACAACATTGATGTTTTAACCACTAGAGGGAGCCACACACCAAGATTTATTGTGTGCCAGTGAATATTTTAAAGTGAGATGCTGAAAAAGTTGATGACTAAGTCTGAACCAGCATCTAATCTTTCAAATCATGCTGGTTTGAGGGTGACAGGGTAATTCAAGAATCCTTGCTGCTGCAGCTCGTTTAGTGAATCCCAGAGTTCATCCAAATCCTGTGATTCTCTGAATGTCTTGATTTTGTACCTCGACATTTTCATGACAAGGATCATGATAGAAAACTGTATTCTGTATCTAGTTTGATGGTTTGAGGAAAATGTGACTGTTGAGGTTAAAGCAAGACTGTGAAACTATTATTGAACCACACACACAGTCAACAGTTCACTGACTCAGCAAACGGTCTAAAGTTGGCGGTCATTTGCCACAACAAGCTATTTAACCTACAGTACCACAGAGTTAAACTGAAGCAGCAAAACATGAATACGGTGGTTTGAACTTTTACTGTACATCTATGACTCAGTTCAAATCTGATCAGATGTTCAGATTATCATCACACAGCAGACAGAGATAAATGCAAATGGGAAGAATAAAGTCACAGCACAGAAGTCATTTATAAATATAATTTATTTGGGTATTTGTACCCACTTCATAGTTTTTTTTAATGAAACATTGAATAATGTAACATTTGGCAAATGTCTTTATTATAAAGTTCACAATAATATCCCTGAAACAAAATAAATTAAATTGTGGAAAAATCAAATATACTTAAAGCTGCTTTTTGAGATTTTTTATTCAGTGTCACAACATGAAGTAGTTAACACTGATTTAAAGTGCTAGAGGGAGTTTAATACTCCATAATATACCAAGATACACCAGGCAGAAGCTTATACTGTAGAAATAATCACTTAAATGAGACTTATAAATGCAGTGGGATACTGTGGATGACCTGCTCAAAGGCACTTAAACAGTCGATGTTTAAAGGAGCAGAGAGCGCTTTGACTTAAAATTGTCTACTGAGGGAAAACTCAGCTCTGAATCACACCTGCCAGAAAACTGCAGCCGAAACTCAAATTCTGGATTTTACATGTTTCACTACAGTAGTTAAAGGAGTTTCAGTCACTGTGACTTATTAAAAAAAACTGACGAGTGACCTCAAGTTAATGATAAACTCATCCAAAATAACAATAACATAATAACTTAAATTCTTCACTCCATCCTTCTCTAAACAATTTTAACATTGACAAAAACATTTATATCAGTCAACAGAAATGTGGGAATTAAACATCTTAGTTGTGATGTTTGGGATCATTTCACATGATGCATTAAAAAAAACTACATATTTTTTAAAGTCTATCAAAGACTCTTCAACATACAAAAATAAATAATGATCCTCTTCCAGAGAAGGACAGTAAGAACCCAACGATAAAGAACGTTTTTGATGCATTGAAATCTTTCTCTTCTTTTTCGTGGGTCGTTTGAGGTCACCTCTGGTTGTTTGCTGTAAGCTCGTCCACCAACACGGTTAAAGTTGGAAATGACTGATGAGGTTTTAAGTTTTGCTCCACGGTCCTGCCGCTGATCGTGATTAAAATATTTGGCACAGTTCCTCTTATTTCTCCATATGTAATTTCTGGATCTAAATCAAATGTGTTCAGAGATAAATCCATCAGTTTTAATTAAGGTGGCGCTTTTAAAGTCACTTTTTTCCCTCTTTGGGGATCAGCATTCTTCTAGTCAGGCTCCATCTATGACTTTCAGGTGATCTGTGGATAAAGAAAACAAATTATTATTTATGCTGCATATAAACTTTAGTAAAACATTTATAAAAACAAGGCGCATTTCAGATTAAACAGCTCCAACATCTGTACCTCTGATGCAAAGTAAGGAAATTTAAACAAAAAGGTTCTTTGTGTGGATATCGAAAGTGAAGCCACATCAGATCAAAATTCAAATTAGGTTTGTATATATTTGAATTTTTCCAATGACTCATTCTTAACTCAAGAGGAAATTATCCACACAGAAAAAAGAAAAGCTCAATATTTGTTCAAACCATGAATTACTTCACATTTAAACCCTTCAGATCATCACATTATTATCAAAACTTACAAGAACACTTTCGTCTGCAGGACTTTGTGACTGGAGCCTGCATCCATCGTAGAAACAACCTCCTGCTGATCCAGAGTGTCCATCTGTGGCCGGTTTAAAGAAAGATCCAGGTTAACGCTCTCTTCTCCTTTTACATCAGCCACAATGTGCCTTTGAGCCTTTGGGTCAAGCTGGAAGTGGTGTGCTTGAAGCATGAACTTCGTCATACTTCGGATGCTGGAAGGATAATTAGCAGAATTGTTAGTTGACTGTCGTCCAAAAGAGTTTGTATTGATTTTAAACTGCAAGAAGAAACAATATGGTTTGTTTATTACTGACTTACATTTGGGTTTTGACACCTTTGTTTAAATAAATATGCACAGACTATAGCGATTAATACGATGCAGAAAACCACCACACTCGATATTACAGCAATCCAATTGGCACGAACACCTGATGGGAAAAAATTAAGTTACAGTTAGTGGAGAAAGTGGCGGATGTCTCTGAGTGGAGATACACCAAATACACAAAACAAAAAAATAATTCATTTTAAAGACTTTTTCTCTCCTCTTCACAGAGTTGTTGCGTTTTCTCACCTTTTACGTCTGTCTCATCCATCGGATCAGGAGTTTGGAGATTTCTGGAATGTAGTGGCATCTCTGTTGTCACGGTTTTATCAGAGTTTGGTTCTGGAAAAAAAACATAACAAGATTTCTTATGATTTACAGCACAATACTAAAAAGAAACACATGTTCAGCGGTTACTGTTGAGCATTGTTAAGTTACTGACAAAGTCAAAGTTTTAGAAAAGGTATTACATTTTAATATTTGGGTTGAATCAGCTACTCACCAACAACAAGTTCAACAATTGCAAATTTCACTCTGCTCTTCAACTTGGGGACCAAACATCTGAATCTCCCTTGATCTGCAAGAGTCACGTTCATGATTTTCAGTGATATGTTTCCGTGCTCCAGTTGGTCCACGAACAGCTCTGTCCTGCTGATGTAAACCGGGTTCTTCATGTCGGGGACTTCTCGTCCGCCCCGGTAAAGATGGACATAGGCGACTCGGCTCAGCCTATCAGAGGGGTCAGGCTTCAGATCAGGCCTCGACCACTCCACCGTCAGCTCCTGTACGTCAAACTCCGGGCTCAGGTGACATGGCAGGATGACATCATCACCTGGAGAAGCGATGATTGCCTGAGTTGAACCAATCACCTCTGGCCTACCTGGAAAACAGAGGAAAAATGTAAATCTCCTGAAAATTTAACAAAGGCTGTAATCTGGTTCGTTGTATCAACTAATCGTCGACGTTCTCATTGAGTTTCTTGTCACATAAGACAAAGAAAAGCAACACATCCTCACAAACCAGAAGCTGGGACTAGGAATTGTTTCGTATTCAGGCCTGAAAAGTAATTGTTTTCTGTTGATCTACGAATCAATTCATCAGCTAATTGTTTCAGCTCTTTCTGGAAGCACAAATGGGTTTTTTTTTTATAAGATCATGACTTTTTTCTGTCAGGGGAACTTTTGTGGGACTATGACAAGAAACCCTTTAACCACCTAAAACTTATGACAAAACAACAACAACAACCTGAAAAAAGGAAGAATGGGTCACAAGTTAAACAAACAACATGTGTCGTTCACTATTTTCCCACAGTTTATAGACTAAATCAATAACGAAAATGATGCAGCCCTGGTGACATGGCAACTGGCAGATACTAGCTCACTGGCTTCCAAAATATGAATATTTTCTGGTTATTCCACTATGATAATAAAGAAAACTCTTTTAGTTTTGGACTTTGGTCAGACAAGAATAAGACATTTTGATTATGAATCATGGGCTCTGAGAACTTGGGATGGACGTGAACCAAACAAATAATGATAATGAATGGTTCCTGCCCTACTTTGCAGACAAATCAAACTGTCATCGGGTTATCAGCATGTCGAACATTTGATAAACGCGCTTCATTTAAGCCACACCTTCAAAAACTATGTGACCAGCAGACAGGTGGATGATAGGCTGATTTGAATAGACAGGTTATCTGATCAAAAGTTGTCACGCTCTTTTTTGGTCTTCTTTTTATTTATTTTTTTAAACGTCTCTGATTCACTCTGAACAACTTTACTCAATCATTGAATCATCTTAAACAGTCATCACTGGTCACTGCTGAACCATGTCAGCTGTGAGTTAAACAGTAAAATCACACATGGCTAAAATGAATGGAACAGGTATGTAAAATAGAAAAACTGTTAAATATTTTATTTAACTTATTAAACAGATTATAGGTTCAACATTTAGACAATAGCTTTCTTACCTTACAGTAGTTACTTAGGTTTTGTTTTCGTTGACGCAGTAATTCAGTTAAATTACATTACGTTATGTCAACATTAAAATATAATACAACGATTCTACATTAGATATAACGACTAGTTTAAGTTGACATTAACGTTACAGTTTGTGGTCACAGAAAACGAACCGTAAAACATGTTTTCACATGTTCTCTGATTCTTTCATTCATTCATTCATTCTCGCTCAGGTCAAACAGTAAATTAACAAGCTGATAATAGTGAAACATGTTTACCTTCAACAGGAATCCAGACGATGAAAGCCAGACAGAGAGAAAATGTCCAGAATGTCACAAACATGTCACTAAAGTCCATAAAGTCCTCTTGAAACACGTCCTAGAGAGACAGCGTGTGTGCTGCTGCTGTGGAGTTGTTGCTTAATGACGACTCACTCTGTTGTAACTGCATTTTAAAACATGCGGACCCGCCGATGACGTTCCTTGGCACACACCCACGCGCGTAGGTTTCCTCGTGATTATTACGTAACAAAAACAAAACAATAACTAAAAGTTTATGGAAGTTTACTGTATTTTCTCTCTGGGGAGATCAGAGGTCTATTCCAGGAAACAGGTTTGAACAGACTCTGAGTCCAACACTAAACTCTAAGTTTATTAACCTGATGGGAAACTCTGAGTTGTCAATTTTAGATCAGCTGATCGCAGCCAGATCGATCTCTAGGCATGATGAGTGGAAAAACAAACAGCCATCGTCAATGGAGCTCCGATACAAAGATTCACGACGGCAACAGGTAAATAAAAGGCAGCCTCCATTTAAAATGAGTGTACTCAAAGCATTGGTGTGCTATTACAAGAGCTTAGAATAAACTAAAAGATATTAATGCATGTGTATGCGCATGGTGCACATTTATCTTTAAGAGCTTGAGTCAGAGCGAGGAAAGTGTCATTAAGTTAACAAGATAAAGTTTTGATCCTGCTCACTCAGATATTTCCAGTTTGATGATCCATCAGATGATCAATCACAGTGACTGATTATTCATTGATGCTACGTGTTTAAAAGCTGTGTGCCGTTTCCTTAAATTTAGTTGTGAGTCACAGTGTTATAACAGAACTGAGCTGAGGCTGAATTCACGGTGTGTAACATTTGAATATGAAAGAAAAATAATGAAATGAAATGAAATAGAAGCAGTAATTATAGTAAAGATACTGCTTGAGAAATAAAATAATATTCAACCAGAGTCTGAGACAGTGAAACCTTCACTAGTGAATCAGCTTCAATAAACGCTCGATACAGACTGAATAAATGAGGAAATGAAACTGTAAGAGGGAGGAGACTGATAAATATGAATACAACTCGAATAAAAGTTCCCCCGGAGTTTCACTCATCACAGTATTAATACTGTACAGTCAATAACGTTTTCTGGGAAACACTGCAGAGAAACGCTGTTTTTTTGTGTTTTTTTTTAGTCTTTCCCAACCAAACAAAACAACTACAAGTGACTTTTTATGTGAACGTACAGGGGGACATCTGTTCAAATATATATCAACTGTGAGCTTTACACGTGTTTATTTAATATTCATTTATTACTATGATTATTGTTATTACTATTATTATTATTATTATTATTATTATTATTATTATTATTATTATTATTATTATTATTATTATTATCGACATCATTGTTTATCATCATTGTTCTCTCTCTGACACATGGCATGGGCGGTCACACACACTCGCGCTCCCTCTCGTGCTTGTGTTACATGCGCGAGGCTAAAGGGAGAGTTGAGGTGTCTGATGTTTATACTGTGGTCCATTGCTCTTTAGCCCACATATCTTACATTTCACATCATCATAGTCACGAGTTACTGTGCGGGTTAACCAACATGTCTCACCATCAAATAGTTTTATGACTCAGCAACATATTACCGAATAGATTAGATCATTCATCATGATTCATCATCATTAAAAAAACATATTTAGAGTCTAAATATGAAACGTATTCCTTTTTTATCTGTCCCACTAACAGCATTATCACAGGTAGATATTCTGTGGAAACCCCCGGTGAACCCCACCAGTTGATTTACTGGAGTGGAGAAGCCCCTGAGTTTCTGATGTAACAACTGGTGTTGGTGTGAAACATGGTGTGACGACTGTCACTTTTTGTTTAATGAATCCAATAACTTATTACTTTATAAAATGTCAAAGTACTGAAGAATGTTCATCACAATATCCCAGAGCCGGAGGTTACTTCCTTAATTAGCTTATTTATATGATAAATCTGATGATACATCTAAAAGCCAAAGATATTTAATGAACAAAAGCAGCGAATCCTCAAATTTCAGGAATCTGAGAACAGCTGCTTTAATCAATTAGAAATATAAGAATAACTGATTATAATCAATCACAAGTATGTAGACTAAGCAGTGATGGATGATGACAATAAAGGTGACATATTTGACAACACAGACATGTCTCTACATGTCTATATCCAACCAGCTCCTCCAAATGGGTCAAAAGGCACTGATGAATCTAAATTGCCATGATTCAGCAGTGATGAGTCATCATTGTGTCTGACTAAATGGATGTGCAACACTTCATCCCGGTACAAAGATACATAAGATATAAGACATATGTAATACAATTAAAGGACATGTTCACAGTTTATCAGGTGCTGAAATTAACATTGACTGTCACCTGTCAGTCAACTCCCATATGGCAGACAATTAAATCAATCTTCAAATGTTACTAATGGAGTAAACAATTCCAAAATGACCATCAGCAAACTTATAAGAGGGCTTCAAATCATGGTAGTTGCTGCTTGGCCTTGATGGACAGTTTTCCTGTTTGGCTGTAGTAGAGAGATCGTAAAAAAAATGAAGAAATGTAGCACTAAAAAGACAGAAACTTTCAAAGACTTGACTAAATTAGATAGCTGAAGTCGTTGATGTTAGCTTCACATGAACTTTTAAATACACAGATTCTGTATCCCATCACTTACATTGAAAGTGCACCATGAAGAGTTCTCTGGATGGTCAGCTGAACAGGAGAAATACTTAAAGTAAAAAAAATGTATCAATGTTCATTCGGGCTCCTGAATATTGTTTTTAGGACAGACTTGTAAAATGCTGATCCTGTAACAGGCAGGCTAAGTGGACGATCGTCTGCTTTGATTCAGGTTTAAAACGCCTACATGAACAAAAACTTCAGACTGCAGAAAGTAAAAAGAGGCCACAGTCACAAACCTTTGACATTTGAGGTGTTAACAAAAAGCGGAGACATCCTGCACAAACAAAGTGTTCACACATTTGGACCTGGAGACGATCAGTACAGCAGGAAGCTGTGGCCTCTGTGACATTCAGTTAGATTGTCCCCCCCCTTCCCCCCCACCCAAAGCCCCATAGGCTCACAGTCCGCCAGTCATTCAGTCGTTCTGTCTGTTTATCTGCAACCAAGCAGCATGGAGATCACAATACTGTGTACGGTCATTGGTGAGTGTTTTTGGACAGTTTTCACTCCAATTTAGTTATGAAACGAGTTATGAATTTGTTTGTTTGTTTGTGTGTAGTTTTATTGTTCATATCTGTTTTCAATTGAAAATTTACTCTGGTCAGATTAAAAGATGGAATCTTACTGCATCTCTGCAGCTGCAGACGCTATCAACTTTGCTTCTTTGGTTGGGTCTTCATAGCATTAAGCTCATTCTGTTCAAAGTTTTTTCTGATTGCTCAGGTACTATCTCTGACACTATAGGCTATTTTTTGCAAAACTCTTTACATTAACTACAAAACTACTAACTAAAACCAGCAAAACATTAACGCCCCTTTTCAAAAGTAAAACATTCTTGCAAAAGAAAAAAATGTTTTTGTGTCAATACAGTTCATACAAGCCATCATGTGAATAAGGACATGCTCATTTATACTGATAATATAAATGAAACACTATTATTTACTGTAATATTGATTTCTTTCTCTGACCAATATTGGCTTTCATTGTTGTCTAAACCAACTGATTTGTAAGTGAACTCATTATTTAAAAGTGTAAGTGTGGAAAGACTTTGAGCAGCTTGAATCAACATGTTTGTTTTTAAATAATAACACATACGTGAAACAAAGAAGCAACCAACTCGAAACCTGCCGGGTGTCTAAACAGCAACAAAGTTGTCATAGTTGTTCACTTCTATAAGACTTCCGTTGCTTGAGATCTTAATTTGTGATATTTTCTCGGACTCTTGCAGCTTCCCTGAGGGTTTCTCCTGACAGGTCCCAGTTCTTTCACTACGAGTCGCTGTCTCTGAGCTGTGGGGAGCCGGGAAAGTCTTCTCAGTGGAGAGTTATAAGGAACACATCTACAGTCACAAACGAAGAGTGTCCCATACCCAGGAAAAAAATAAATGAATCTAACTGCTCCATTGATGATGTTTACCCGTATGACACTGGAGTGTACTGGTGTGAATCTGGAGAAGGAAGGTGCAGCAACACCATCAACATCACTGTGACCGGTGAGTTTAACCAAACTACACTCAAAGTAACTTGGTCAAAGGCTTTTAGGGAAGAAGATACTTCTAATATTAGTATTATTATTATTTTGCATCTATTTCTGTCCTCAACAGAAAATTAGCAGCATTTGTTGTTTATTTAAATGTCTCCACCTTATTTTTATGTTCTGACAAGCGATCTTTTGTGGTCAAAGCAGGTACTTTTGCTCTCTAAATATCAAATGTAGATGTAGCAACATTCAAGGTCCAAAGCAACATCTTGGCATGTTTGTTGAAGTACACACTACTATACCTTGACCACAGTACTTCTGGTGTTTGTATGGCATGCCTAGCTTCTGTTCCACAATCATCTGTAGCTCAATGTATTCTCTCACTCAGCCTTTCTTTCATTGGTTGTCCTGAAAAAATGAAGCATGTTCTTGGAGTAAAATTTCCCCCTATAACGAACCGACAACAATATACAAACAGAAAAAACTTGGTTTCGTCTATATCCATGAAATCCCCCAACACTATTTTCTGGTGTAATTTTTAAAGGAAACATAACATACTATGGTTATATTTAAATGCTGGAGTTTTAGTAACTATAAATGTAGAGGTTTTTTTTACCTCTTGAACAGAAAGTTTCCAAAGGGATGCCACCAGTATGTGTTGCACTAAAGTGTTTGACTTTATCAGCAGAGTGCCTAAAGTTACATGATCCCTAAATTGTTGTTTTGTATTTCTGCCTTATCCATTCAGCTGGTCCTGTGATCCTGGAGAGTCCTGCCCTTCCTGTGATGGAGGGAGACGATGTAACTCTGAGCTGCACAGATATGAATTTCTCTTACAACCTCACTGCTGATTTCTACAAAGATGGCTTCCTCGTGGCAACCAGCTCTACAGGAAACATGACCATCCACAGTGTTTCTGAATCTGATGAAGGACTCTACAATTGTAACATCTCTGGAGTCGGACAGTCACTACACAGCTGGCTGGCTGTTAGAGGTAAGCTCTTGCTTCTTGATGGCGACTCAAAAGGCTTGATGGGGAACTATTGTTGTTGACCAACTGACAGACAGTAAATTTGTTAGCGTGGCTGCTAATGGGATAATAAGTTCACAAAGCTTATTCAGAAGTTGTACTTGTGCCATGGACTTTACAAAGTGTCGGGTATTGCCTTTCACATTCTTGAAACACACCCCGCAATCTCGGACCCACGCTAATGCTAGCTTACGAAGAACACAAGAGCACTGCACACTTGGGCTACTTTAGCTAATTTGTGCTAACAGGACAAGTAGCATAAAAAAGTACTATTGAACTGAGTGAAATATTGTGACAATCAACACACACACACAGCAGACATCAAAGATATTGTAAGTAACTGATTTTGCAGTGAAAAATGCTGTGACTTGGCTTTCAGTCATGTTTTTCTATTCTTTAAAATGTAAATACCCTCTTTTTTAGGATTAATACATATTTTGCAAAATGCAAAAAAAGGTCAACAGTTCAAGGCAGATTTTCAAAATAGACATTTGAAGCAACAACACCCATTACTTTAAAGGAATATTCCTATCTTCAGTGTTCTGATCTGTATCGGGGGGCTAGATGAAAGGATTGGTATGAATTTATCATCGGCATGTTTAACCTAGATTAACCCAAAGTCATGTCGACACAGCTTTTTGTTTTCTTTGCATTGAGGCCAGCTTGTGGTATTGTTGTTTTGAACAGGGCGTCCTGAGCCGCCTGAGTCCCTCCTCGCATGCATTTTACTTCCTGTGGTGGGCTTCTGCGTCTTGCTAGTCTCGCTGACGCTGCTCTGGAGGAGCCACAAAGGTCAGCCGGTTTTTATGTAAATTAAATGACATTTTTGCTTTTTGTATTTTGGTGTTTTGTTTTGCTTTCTGTATTTTGGTGGTGATATTTTTTTTTAAATTGGCACTAAAATTTGTAACATAGGATCTGATATTTATTACAGGCATTAAATGAGTATCAGGTTATTGTTTCATAATGTTTGTTGCATTACTATATATTTATTTTATCTACAGAAGCCTGGACAGGATGGAGATATATTAAGTGGATTTTTAGGGCTGCAACTAACAATTATTTTAATAATCAATTCATCTGTTGATGATTTTCTCAATTTACTGATTAGTTGTTTGATTGAAGATGATGCCTTGAAATGTCTTATTGTGTCCACAACAGTCTGCAGCCCAAAGATATTCAGTTTACTGTCATAGAGGACTAAAGAAATTACAAGATATAACATTTTGGGAAGCTGGAATCAGAGAATTTGGATTTGTTTCCCCTTAAAAATAGGTTAAATAATGAATATAATATTTATTGATTTGTTAAACAGTTTGCAACAAATCCATTAATCACCTAAACATTGCAGCTTTAATTCATACAGCATCGTTCATGGCCTCACTGAGATGTTAATGATGCAAAGGAAATCGTTTCAAAGGAATTGTTCCTAAAAATAATATGTTTGTTAAACAGAAGTCCAAACAACAAAGACAAACTGGGAGTGCTGCCACTTACATACAAATAGTTGTGATGCAAATTGTTTGAAGCATTCATATGAAACAGAGCAAGTCTAGTCTTTGCGTAATGATGACATCAATGGGTGGTATAACATTTTGTCTCGGTTCTTGTGTCACGAAATGTTTTGTTCTTGAGCTGAAAATAACGAGGTAGAAGTTGTCCGTCCATATTCACAATAAAAACCCTTCCTGTCTATATCTGTAGTGCTGCCCAACCCTTTCAACAAAAATACACCAAACAAATATCTAGTGAAAGAAATGCTATAGTCTCACTAAAGTATGTAGAATGAATCAAGCAGTAAAAACAAATAATCACTCCAGACACACCTACAGTTTGTCCCCATATTGTTTGACTGTTCCACTGATGTACAGGTGACTGCAATGCACCAAGAA
Source organism: Scomber scombrus (assembly GCF_963691925.1). Classification (NCBI taxonomy): domain Eukaryota; kingdom Metazoa; phylum Chordata; class Actinopteri; order Scombriformes; family Scombridae; genus Scomber; species Scomber scombrus. Next base: position 3,346,016 of record NC_084992.1, read on the forward strand.
ATGCAGCAATATACCAACAAAGGCAAAGAAGGAGAAACATGGAGTATGTAAACATGGATATAAACAATGCAGGATTTAAAATACTGTAAAAAATGGGTTTTGATGATGTAAACATAACTCCACTCAAATTCCATTAGCTTCTTTAGGTGTTAAAGCTACATACCAAATCCAATTGTTTTAATGCATTGGTTAATGTTATTAAGTTATACTGTATTTGATCAATTTCGATTGCTGTAACTGATAATCATAGATAATAACAAGCTTTTTAAAAATGATCTATAGTAAGGTCCCGCTGCTCCATTATTGTCCAAAAGCATTGTTACAATCCAGCTCATAGGGGAAAGAGAACATAAAAATATACACAAACACAAGTGGAAAACTACCAACGAAATCAAGAACCAAATATGACCAAAAAAAGGATCCAAGGAAAACTGGAGCTAAAACTAACTGACACACTTTCCCAAGACCTTAGTCACTGATTGGATCCACTGATTAGATCGCTGAGATTGGAGTTCTCGACCAATCAAGATTACCGTTGAGGAATTTAGGAAGGGGCTTGGAAACTGGAGATTGCCTAACATGGGGAAAAAAAGACTAACTCAAGTGACTACGCCCACACACAAGGGAGACGTAGCAAACAGCAAACCACAAGTGATAAATACTTTTTCTGTTTTTTCTCAAGTTGTTGTTGTTTGGTTTTTTTTGTAATCCACATCAAACATCTGGATTTACATGTTTAAACCCAGCTGGTGACGTTTTGTGTTGCAGACAACAATGTTTCGTACACTGACGTCACCATCACACAGGGAGTGCAACCAAAAAGGACCACAGGTAATTAATCATCTGTTCATTGTTTTATTTATTTATTTTGAAGCATGAATTCTAAATATTTACTGGTTGAAGCGTCTTAAATGTGAAGATTTTATACTTTTTTGTCATATATATGTTTTTTAATTGATTATCTTAATTTTTGATTAATCAGGAAAATAATTGGCAGATTAATCAATAATGAAAATAATTGTTAATATATAATATGGTGTTATAGACATGTTCTCCAAATGATAACCAACAGTTGCTTTTTTTTTTTAAAGATAAGAAAAATCTAAAAACAAAGTCAAAACTTACCAATGTACGAATCCACATTAGACTTCAGCTCTTCTTTAAAAGAATGATGTAAAAGCATCAACCATCTCAACGCAAAAACATAAACACACACACACACACACACACACACACACACACACACACACACACACACACACACACACACACACACACACACACACATTTCTTCCATTAAGTAATTGTGTAACGCCCTGCTGGCCATGTGTGTTTGTTATTATCTTGCTTGGAAACAAAAGTGCCGCCCTCTTGCATGTTTAAACCTTTATTGGTCCTCAGTCAATAAAACAAACATCACCATGGTTATAGTAACTAAAACAGTTCTTATCTCCGCCACCTTAAAGTAACGACCCATTGCTACTATGAGTCACTGAGTTTATATTATTATTTGATATGATAACATGGATACAAATATGATTGGGTTTTTATGATACAGAGCATAAAAAAAACCCATAGATACAGATTGAGTGTCTGGTAAAGACAAACTGAAAACAGGCTGCAGCTGTTTTCCTGCTTTACTGTCTTTTGGCTCCTGATCAGTTTTTTCTTCTTTTTTTTATTACTTTATTCTGGAAAATGAAAGTGCACAAAAAGTGAATTTATTGACTTATAACTGACAGAATTTGATAGTAGTGAAGTCATTACAGTACTTTAAAATTTTAATGTACTTTTTACAAACACTTTATACATGCACTCAGATTGTTAATGAACCATTTAACAGTGGTGAGACGTAAAAAAGTACTCAAGTTTGAGGAACTTGTTAGATCAATATTTTACATGTAAAACAGCTGATTGTTTTCAAAATGTTATGTATACATTATTTTTATTTGTAATTAATTTGAATAGATTTGCAATCATTCAAGTTTGTCAGTCCATTTAGTTTATGGATGAGACGATTGCACTGAAGAAAAGGCTTGGAGTAAAAAAGAGCAGTCAGCTTCACAAACTCAGCCATCATGCAGGATAACTTGATAAGGAGTAGGCAGTAGGTTGTTGATGTCTGCAAAGCCAAAAATCCAATCATCCTACCCACGAACCATCACGTCGCAAATCTGTTTTCACTTTCAGAGTCTTTCTGTTGATTTTTGCCATAAATAATCATTTTTTGGTTCAAAATCGAAAGAAGATAATACATTAACATTAACTTGAATACTTTTTACTGGCACTGTATATCTGTATATGTTTACAGTATGGCAAGTATATCATACAAAATGTAGAATAGATAGATAGATAGACAGACAGACAGACAGACAGACAGACAGACAGACAGACAGACAGACAGACAGACAGACAGACAGACAGACAGACAGACAGACAGAGATAGATAGATAGATAGATAGATAGATAGATAGATAGATAGATAGATAGATAGATAGATAGATAGATAGATAGATAGATAGATAGATAGATAGATAGATAGATAGATAGATACCCATCTCTGTACTTTACTTTGTTTGCATTAAACACAGACATTTCAGTTTCAGTTTGCAAATACAGACAAACAGACAATCTTTCATTTTCTCTTTATAAAACAAACCCCTGGCTGTTCTCCAGAGAATTTATTATTATTCATCTGTATATACTGTAAACCCAGAAATCCCCCAGTCACACAATGAAGGTAGATTTTAGAACATGGGGGCTATTGCGAGGGGAAACTCATTAGACCACTCATTTCTTAAATGATTCAGTTCAAGTTCGGCCAGAAAAAACAACAAAGTTCATTTGGATTTGAGTGAATTTGAAAGTAAAAGATAGATTTTGAAATGATAGTGTTCCTATTATTTTGTCCACCGCCTGATGTTAGTACTTGCATACTGAAAGTGTTTGTACTTCTTCAACAGACGCTCCAATAGACGCTGTACCGACCTTCTACTCAACAGTCAATCTAACAACCATCTGACAGGAAACAACAGACCCAGTAATGAAATGTGTTTATATAAATATAAATTGTGTGTTTTTTATTAAACAGTTCAAATGTTTTGAATGTAAACAGAATTGATTACAGTTTATTTTCCACATCGCTGCGGCTGAAAATACTTCAAGACTCACGCAGTGTTCTCCTGACCCTCAGTTTCTAACATTTGCACAAGCACAAAGGAATCAGCTCCTATTGTTGGACAAACCCTATTAACTCTCAATCTAAATATGACTCATGGAACAGAGAGTTCAATGTCCGTGTACTCCAGTTTCACATGAAACACACCTGGCCTGAATAAAAACCCAAAGCTTTTCTTAGCTTCAAACCTGAACAGACAACAGAAGAGTCATTAATTAAGTTAATCATTAAAACTAAAGTGATACTGCCATCTATAAATCACGTCACATTCACAATAGTTTCTTTTTAAATTAGCAAAAAAAAGGATAAAACAGACATTCGACAATAATAGAGAAATATTAGCCAACAAGCTAATTGCTAAATCATGGACTTAAAGTTCATTTCCAGCCAATGTTTATAAAATACATATAAATGTTGTGTCTCAAATCACACACTTCTATGTAGTGCACTATGTACTAACTTAGTGTTGTTTCAAATCAAACACGGCCATCGAACACCTTCCGCAAATGACGATTAGTTAGTTAGCAAGCTAGCGGTAGGAAGCTAGCATTAGCATTCATGTTACCGTTCGCTGTATCAAATCATTACAGACTGCTAAATTAACGCAGTAAACCTACTGATGGCTTATATGTGACAACAGTATAGTTGAGCTTAGTGCAAAAAACATGTATAAATTACACAACTGTAACTCAACAGGTGAGATTCTCTACTGCACAAAAAATATTACTGTTTAATTATCAGTGTTGTTTCTAATCGCTGACATAACCCAGACTGTGATACTAACAATTCCCCACAGCTTTTAGTATATTGAATTCTCTTTTATGAAAATGAGTGGTATTATAACAAAAACTGACATTTAAAGAGTTAAAATACTGAAAATGAATGAATATGTGGTAGTTATGATCAGGACTGAAGTTGGTTAAAATATTAGCTTCTGTTACCAACTAAGCTAAATATCATCATAAGCTAGTTAATAATTTGTTATCTGTGTGCTGCTTGAAATACAGTCCAGCTGTGAGCTTGAAAACCACAAAGAACCAAAATAGAACCTGCAGCTCAGTAGAAACCACAGAGTCAGGTGCTAATTATTTGTCATGAGAAGTGAAACACTTCACATGAGATTTAGTCATGTGATCAATTGCTTATATACAAATATTGATGACTGCGGTTTGAGCTTGTTTAACCTTTAAACATGGTTACACCACAAACATATGACAGGTGTCTGTCAGCTCACATGATCATTAATGATGAGTCATGCAAATAAATTCCAGTAGGGCCCCAGAACACACACATCCCCTGTAATTAAAATATCAATAAATGTTTAATATTCTTGTGTTTGACATCAAAAATGTTTTTGACTTCTATCTTTAGCCACATTAGCATTATGGCTAAACTAACTGTAATATTGGCCTGTTTGATATTTCAGTCGTCCAGATTGAAATATCTCAAAAACTAGCAGATGGATTGTCTTTAGATATAGTTCAGACATTCATGTTTGCTTATAGATAAATTATAACAACTTTGATGATGTCCTGACTGATCCTGTAACATCATGTCAACCTTCTTCTTTGCCCTACATAACACCATCAAATCTCATGTCTGGACTAGACATTTGACCCACTGCATTTTCTATTAATAGCCGGTTAAACAGGTGTTTCCTCATTAATCTTGCTGAAGGTTTACTACCTGTTGACGTCAGAGGGAATTCCTTCCTATCATTTATCTTTCCACACTGAGGGCACACCTTTCACTGAGTAAACGCCCAGTTAGCACGTGAAGATCTTATAAACTAGCAGCCACTACTGGCTACTAGTGGCTGTACCATTATTGTTTAGATGTGTACTCAAAATGTACCCGCTAGTGTTTGAGAGGAACATTACATTTACCCAAATCAAATACATTAAAACAGACGTCTAAAAAACTCATATCAAGTTTAGCCTGTTTTTTTGGACGTCTTTTGAACCACACATCATCAAATCCAATTAAAGCACCATTGTGATTTTACAGACATGGAACTTCTCTCTTGATTGAACTGATAAGGACCTGAAAATTGACCCATGTTCCCTTTTGTCTCATTAACTGAAGCATGAAACAGAAGATAAAAGGTGGGGAAATTAACTGTAAATTTAATCAAGCTGTGTTCCTGTTATTAGTGTCTTCTAATGTCATGTCATTACTTCCTGGAAGAAAACTCATTTAGAAAGCCATGGTATTTTCCTTGTATTTCAATGGAAGGAAAAATTCCCTCAGAAAAATAGTTTTGGTTTTCATACAGTCGTTGGTTGATACTTTGAACTTAACACCAGGAAGGATGGGTCAGATTTCAACTGGTAAATGACTCTGGGGCTGTCCTCAATAGATCAGTATGTATTTTTAGAAACACTAAACATTAATACATACATAGAAACACATTAAAACAGATGTCTGAGGGGGTTTCTGTGGAGACTCGGGGGTTTCCTCCCACAATCATTACAGTCAATATAGTAGATAATGAAAAAATGTTCATCACAATTTACGGAAGTCTGTGCTGATTTCATCAAAATGACTTATTTTGTCCAACAATTCATTTTTCAAATTTCAGTTTGAAGACAAAAAAGACAAAGAAAAACAGCAAATCCTCACAATTTAAGAACTAGATTTAAATAATGTTTGGCTTGTTTTTTTATGCCAATCCATTTATCAACTAAATGTTTCAGCTCTAATTTATTAATTAGCAATTTAAGTTGTGGTAACTTGAGGAAGAACACAATTCAACATTTCAACCCAATTTTAACTGAAGTAACAAACGCTTTAAACCAAACTGAACTTGGGGCTCTTCTACAAGATGGAGCCTCAAGATCAGTTGTATGTATCCACTGTTAAAACTAAATTTAACTGAACTAAACACACACAAATAAGATTAAATGACAAATGACCCTGTGGTTAACCTGGAGCCTTTGAAATGAAATTGGATACGTGTCAAAACAGTGACACCTACTGGTAGAGTACTGGTATTGTTTTTGTATGTGAATTGATTCAAGATATACACTCACTGAGCACTTTATTAGAAACAGCAATGCAATCAACAACAACAACAGGTCTGCCATAAATTCTGCTTTTTGGACAGAATATAGGGAACACTTTTCAATATGAATATGTAGTTGATTTTAAATCTGCAGCTCATGCATCAGTAGAGAAAGTGTGCAGGAGTCCAAGATGCTTTACGTTGAAAAGGTTTATTGAGACTTGATCAATGAGAATGAAAGAATAATCAGTACCTGCTCTGTCCTGATGCTCCCTGCTCTGATCTGATCCAACCTCTGACTACAGTTACCTCGACTCCGTTAAGAGAGAGACAGGCAAACACATGTCTGACATTGGCTGCTATAGCAACACTATCAAGATGCCTCTTGTTTTTCCCCAAAAAGGAGCAGACCTACTGTATACTACTGTCCCAAAGGGAGAAAATATCTCACAGTCAAGATTTGGTGCCTTATAATGACCTCAAGGCCTAGTTTGACCCAGTGTATGACGTAAACTACAGGAAACTCCCTAACATACAATATTACCCAATATGATCTCCTCAATAATAAACATAAAGCAGAATTGTCAACTTTCTGACATTGTCAACAAACTGAAAATGTATAAACCTTTAAAAGTAGAATGTATGGCAGAGCTGTTGTATTGGGTTAATTAGATTAGGTTAGATTAGACAGATGTTCCTAATAAAGTGAGTGGTGGCAAAAACTGATCCTTAAGATTTTAGGCTTTGTTCAATAAATGTTCTGATGCTGTTTGAGGATAAATAAGAACATATTAACCAAAAGAACAAAGCAAAAAACCAGAGAAGAAATCAAAAGGAACACAAATATTTCCAAATTAATGGCTTGAATTGCTTTATTTAAAAAAATAAATAAAATAAAATAAAATCGTATGTGAAGAGAAAGAAAAACTTAAAACAAACATTGCCTGAAATGTTGGAGAGCTGAAACAGGAATCATTGTGTGTTTAACTGGGTATGATTCAATTTCCCTGAAGTCTTTCAATGTTTACCGGCTCAAAGGCGCCCTCTCTCGGTAGATACATGTAACTGGAAGCTGACTTCACAAATCAATGACTTTCCAGTCAGATCATCCATATAATTTGAATTTTATATAAGAATTATTATAGGCCCAAAAAAAATAAAATAGTAAAAAGCATACATCGTTTTCTAGGAAAAACATAAATGTAGTCATGGCAGAACAAGGAAGTTTAGATTTTTTGTCGATATCTCAGTAAATGTATGTAACAAGTATGTAAAATAAAAATAGAGCATTAAATGTTTTACTTGACTTACCTTAATAGGTTAGTTATGGTTTAAAGGCATTAGCTCACATCATAACAAAAAAATACAACTAAACAGTGATTCCACGTTACAGTACAGAAAACAAACCGTAGAACATGTTTTTGCATGTTCTCGAATTCATTCAAGTGTCACTCAGGTCAAACAGTATCAGGTTTTCCTTTAGACAACCTCTGCCTCTGTGTCTGCTGTCAAGATGAACTCCATGATACTTATCCCTCCACTACCTCACCTCCTGTCCAATAATTGAAATGCTATTTATCCTCGTCTTGGTCGACAAACATTTCGGTGGTCTTCGCCACATTCAGGAGCTGGTAGGAGTGTTCTCTTCTCCTTTAGCATCAACTAACAAAGTGCTCTTGAGATTTCGGCACCTAGACTGGTTTGCTTTGATGTCATACTTCTGGAGACGGAACGACAACAGAACAACAGAATCATTATTAACTGTTTCCCAGAAGAGTCTGGTATGATTTACACTGCAAGAAGCAACATTATGTTTTGTTTATTTCTGACTTACATTTGGATTTTGACACCTTTGTTTTAATAAATATGCACAAACTAAAGCGATTAATACGATGCAGAAAACCACCACACTCGATATCACAGCAATCCGATTGGCACGAACACCTGATGGGAAAAGAAAAGAGAAATTAAACAGATATAAGCCACTGTAACTGGAACACTGCAAATAACACTGACATTAAAATATGCTGATCTTAAAAGGGGATTTTCTGCTTTCTGTTATTTTCAAACATTTATGTGTGATGATGAGTTATGTTGTTGAATGAACACATTCAAAATTATGGAACAACAAAAGAGGAGAACCGGAGATGTTGCTCCCACACGGCTCTGAACTACAAGTTACTGCATGTCACACTGCAGCAGATGCCTTTCATAAAATCTTGCTTGTGTCAGACTATACGATGTCAACATGAGGCATGTCTGATTAAGTGTTGAACATGTGGTGAATCATAGTGTCAAAATGTAGATGGAAAAACACGCGTTTGTCATGAACCAAATAAAGGAGAAGGATTGCACCAACTGCACTTACAACATTTTTGTTCAGCCAGTGTATTTTCTTCGCCAGGCTGTCAAATTTCGTCTCAGGCTGTCTTGGGTCATCAAAGCTAGAAATCTTTCCAGTAAAGACTCTTAAACAAACAAAAATAAATAATGATCCTCTTCCAGAGAAGGACAGTAAGATCCCAACGATAAGAACGTTTTTGATGCATTGAAATCTTTCCCTTCTTTTTCGTGGCTCGTTTTGAGGTCACCTCTGGTTGTTTGCTGTAAGCTCGTCCACCAACACGGTTAAAGTTGGAAATGACTGATGAGGTTTTAAGTTTGTTAGAGTCTTTGCTCCACAGACTGGTGCAAAGCGGTCCTGCCGCTGATCATGATTAAGATATTTGGCACAGTTCCTCTTCTTTCTCCAGGCAGTAATTTCTGGATCTAAATCAAATGTGTTCAGAGATAAATCCATCAGTTTTAATTCAGGTGGCTCTCTTAAGGTCACTTTAGTCTTTAGTCACTGGAGCCTGTGTGTACAGCTTTGGGTCAAGCTGGAGATGGTTTGCTTGAAGCATGAACTTCGTCATACTTCGGATGCTGGAAGGATAATTAGCAGAATTGTTAGTTGACTGTTAACCAAAACAGTTTGTATTGATTTTAAACTGCAAAAAGAAACAATAATATGGTTTATTTTTGACTTACATTTGGGTTTTGACACCTTTGTTTAAATAAATATGCACAGACTATAGCGATTAATACGATGCAGAAAACCACCACACTCGATATTACAGCAATCCGATTGGCACGAACACCTGATGGGAAAAAAAAAAAGTTACAGTTAGTGGAGAAAGTGGCGGATTTAGATCTACAGCATCTACATCTACATATGGAAGTCGCTGAGGGGGAGTTCACCTGGAGTGCCCTACAAGCTAGAACCGCCACTGAGTGGAGATACACCAAATACACAAAACAAACACTATAATTACTTTTAAAGACTTTTTTGTCGTTGTAACGTTTTCTCACATTTAACGTCCGTCTCATCCATCGGATCAGGAGTTTGGAGATTTCTGGGATGTAGCGGCATCTCTGTTGTCGAGGTTTTATCAGAGTTTAGTTCTGGAAAAAGACCCACATCATTTTTTAGGATTTACAGCAAAATTCAAAAAAGAAACACATGTTCAACGGTACAAGTTACTGACAAAGTGACAAAGTCAAAGTTTTTAAAAAGGTATTAAATTTTAATATTTGGGTTGAATCAGCTACTCACCAACTACTAGTTGAACAATTGCAAATTTCACTCCGCTGTTTAACTTGTGGACCAAACATCTGTATCTCCCTTCATCTGCAAGAGTCACATTCATGATTCTCAGTGATATGTTCCCGTGTTCCAGTTGGTCCACGAACAGCTCCGTCCTGCCGATGTAAACCGGGTTCTTCATGTCGGGGACTTCATGTCCGCCCAAGTAAAGATGGACATATGTGACCCGGCTCAGTCGATCAGAGGGGTCAGGCTTCAGATCAGGTTTGGACCACTCCACCGTCAGCCCCTGCACGTCGAACTCTGGGCTCAGGTGACATGGCAGGATGACATCATCACCTGGAGAAGCGATGATTGGCTGAGATGATCCAATCACATCAGACTGACCTGGAAAATGGAAGAACATTTTTTTAGCTCCTACAAATGTAGTAAGGTATGGAATCTGGTTCTCTGTATGTTGTTGCTATGAAGCAACTAGTGATGCATCAATACTGATATCAGTCTGATACAGACTAAATATATTAAGTGACTGGTTCAGGTATCGGTGACAATGGGTTGATCTTGTATCAGATACCATTATTTAATAGCTAACAATTATTTTATCAATTTTATGGCCCAAACAAGTTATTAATAAATCAAGAAAATGATAGTCGGATTAATCAATGATGAAAATGACCGTTAGTTGCAGCAGTAGTGATGTGGCATTTGGCAGATGATCATTTCTGAACTAGGAAAATATGTTTTTTTGGAGGTTTAACATTTTGTTCATATCAATTTCTTAAAACAAAACAAAAAATGAACAAAAATGAAAATTGAAAAAATTTCATAAAAATGCAAATTGGAAACGGCACCCTTTTCATAGAATGACCCGGTTGTTTTATTTTTCAAAACTGACCGGAAGTGTTATGCCTTCTTGTCTGGCGCGATCTTCTCTGTGGAAACGTTACAGACAAAATTGATAATGAAATTGATATTGGTGACATGGCATTTTAATTGACTTTTCGTTTATTCATTTCAGTGGAACTGAATTGATATAGTCAATGGATATAAAATTCATCTTCAATAATTTTATACATCAAACTAATATGAATATTTTCTGGTGACTTCTCTATGATAATAAAGAAAACTAGTATCTTTTAGTATTGGACTATGGTCAGACAAAATGAGACATTTTGATAATGAATCATGGGCTCTGAGAACTTGGGATGGACATGAACCAAACAAATAATAATAAAGAAAAATATGGTTTCTGCCCTACTTTGCAGACAAATCAAAGCGTCATCAGGTTATCAGCATGCGGAAGCGTTCCAACATTTGATGAATGCGCTTCAATTAAGCCACACCTTGTGACCAACTGACTCAGTGATTTGAACAGACAGATTATCTGATCAAAAGTTGTCATGCTCGTCTGTCTTTTTTTAATGTCTCTGATTCACTCTGAACAATTTTATTGTCAATCATTGAATCATCTTAAACAGTTTTCACTGGTCACTGCTGAACAATGTCATCTGTAAAATCACACATGTGTATAATGTATGGAACAGGTATCTAAAATAAAAAAAAACTGTTATATATTTTATTTAACTTGTTAAAGCTGCAGTTGGTAACTTTGAGGAGAGAGAGGACTTACCATCAAATTTGAAGAAGTACAACTTTCATATCCCTCCCCCTCCCTCTCCGCTGCATTACTGCTGTCTCCAAAGTCCCTCCCCCAGAGGAGGCTGACGTGCGCGCGACGGCACGCGACCGTGTATGCTGTTGTTGGTAACGGAGGTATGGGTAGTTTTGTCCTCGCTGATGGTTGTTGTTGCGCCATTACTTTCTCTACGCTCCTGAAGCCACTCTCCCGAGCTGAGGAGGAAGGGGGAGGGGCTGTGTGTGTGTGAGCAGTGATTGACAGCTGTTAGACACTCCATCAGACACCGTCCTGGATCTTATTGGTTCTGTTTGTCCGGTCGCGGTGGATTCTGGCAATTTGCCAATTTGCAGTATGAGCAGTAGGTGGGGCTAAATGAGCCTGTTTTTTTAACAGATTACTAGTTTCATGTAATGCTGTCTTTACATAGTGACAGTCTTAGCAAATATGACAAAAAGTTACTTTTATAAGACTTACCAACTGCAGCTTTAAACAGACTATAGGTTCAATAAAGACCTCTCTGTCTTACCTTAGTTATATAGTTTGTTTTCGTTAGTGACGCTTTAATTGCAGTAGTTCAGTTAAACCACGCATCATATCAACATTAAAACATAATACAGCGATTCTACACCGTAAAACATGTTTTCACACGTACACTGATTCACTCATTTATTCTAGTGTCACTCAGGTCAAACAGAAAATTAATGAAATGATAGTAGTGAAACATGTTTAGTAGCTTTATTGTCATTATATTGAGGGTCAGACAACAATATAACGAAATTTAGATAGCAGCACTCCCTGAGCCATAAGAACATTCAAGACAAAAAAAACAACTTAAAACATAAATAAAACATTGAAAAGCTACAAGAGCAATAAAGTGCAATATGCAATATAAAAAGGTGCAAACACAGCAAACAGTAGCAATGCTTGTTTTAACAGTGAGTGTGTGCACACACTCACTGTATGTTCGTTAGTTTAGCAGTTTAGGGGAATAAGCTGTTCTTCTGTTTTGTTGAGTATACTAATGTTGACTGAATTGTCCTGTATCGTTAAACTAAACATGTCAGTTTACCTTCAACAGGAGTCCAGCTGATGAAAGCCAGACAGAGAGAAAATGTCCAGAATGTCACAAACATGTCACTAAAGTCCATAAAGTCCAGTTGAAACACGTCCTGGAGAGACAGCGTGTGTGCTGCTGCTGTGGAGTTGTTGCTTAATGACTCACTCTGTTGTAACTCGCCTTTTAAAACCTGCGAACGCGATGACGTTGGCACACACCCACGCGCGTAGGTTTCATCGTGATGTCATTACTTAACAAAAACAAAACAAAAAGCTTCTGGAAGTTTACTGTATTTTCTCTCTGTGGAGATCAGAGGTCTATTCCAGGAAACAGGTTTGAACAGACTCTGAGTCCAACACTAAACTCTAAGTTTATTAACCTGATGGGAAACTGAGTTGTCAGTTTTAGATCAGCTGATCGCAGCCAGATCGATCTCTAGGCATGATGAGTGGAAAAACAAACAGCCATCGTCAATGGAGCTCCGATACAAAGATTCACCATGGCAACAGGTAAATAAAGGGCAAAGGAAGTGCCGCCCTCTTGAACTATTTCTACATTTTTATGGGTCCTCAGTCAATAAAACAAACATTACCAAGGTTGTAGTAACTAAAACAGTTCTTATCTCCACCACCTTAAAGTAATGACCCTTGCTACTATGAGTCACTGAGTTTATATTATTATTTGATATGATGACATGGATACAAATATGATTGGGTTTTTATGATACAGAGCATAAAAAACCCCATAGATACAGATTGAATGTCTGGTAGAAGGAAGAATAAAAAAAAGGCCATGAGACAAACTGAAAACAGGCTGCAGCTGTTTTCCTGCTTTACTGTCTTTTGGCTCCTGATCAGTTTTTTTTTCTTTTTTTTATTACTTTATTCTGGAAAATGAAAGTGCACAAAAAGTGAATTTATTGACTTACAACTGACAGAATTTGATAGTGAAGTCATTACAGTACTTTTAAAGTGTTAATGTACTTTTTACAAACACTTTATACATGCACTCAGATTGTTACTGAACCATTTAACAGAGGTGAGACGTAAAAAAGTACTCAAGTACAAGTTTGGGGAACTTGTTAGATCAATATTTTACATGTAAAACAGCTGATTGTTTTGTTTTCTGATTGTTGTTATGTATATATATTTTAGTCTTTAGATATAGTTCAGACATTCATGTTTGCTTCTAGATGAATTATAAAAACGTTGATGATGTCCTGACTTATCCTGTAACATCATGTCAAACTTTGCCCTACATAACACCATCAAATCTCATGTCTGGATTAGTCATTTGACCCACTGCACTTTCTATTAATAGCCGGTTAAACAGGTGTTTCCTCATTAATCTTGCTGAAGGTTTACTACCTGTTGAACATCAGAATTCCTTCCTGTCATTTATCTTTCCACACTGAGGGCACACCTTTGACTGAGTAAACGCCCAGTTAGCACGTGAAAATGTTGTTATTAAAAACATATAAACATCTTAAAAAACTGAGCTTAATTAATTTTTTAGACATCGAGGTTACATGTAACTAACTTTGTATCAACATTTCAATTTATACATTGTATATACACAAATGTATATATGCGTATATGCATCTTTTTCCCCCATTCTTTTATTAATATAATTTGTTATTATTACTATAAACTGTGTAAATATTGTAATAATGTGATTGCCATCATATGTAAATAAATGAAAATCTATGTACTGTACAATTCATTTTTGCAATAAAATATATGAAACATAATTGTAGTGACTCAGCTACTGGCTGCTAGTGGCTGTACCATAATTGTTTAGACGTGTTCTCACAACATGTAGTTAACCAGACTGTGGTCCAGACTTATTTTTCTTGCAGTTTTGTTCGTTTCAATTTTTTTGAGACATGAACAGAAAATCTTAAAATCATTAATAAATCCAGGGAAGGAGGGCGAATATGATATTTACAGAGTAATACAAGGAACATTGATCCACCTCAAATTTAAATCTTTTTTTTAGAAACTCTGCCACAGGATACATTTTGTTTATGATTTTGAAATGAGTTTCTTTAACTTTAGGCAAAATAGTTCATTTAATAAATTTAGAATACACTTTGTTCAGTGTAGCTCAATTAACCAAATCAGAACTGTGCCAAATGATCCCTCTGCAATAATCATGAAACTGCCAAGCATTATTATATATTAAAAAGTCCTGAATTAAGTGAAACAAAGGTAGAGGAAATGGGCATGGCACTGAGCCTCAGTCGTCTCACTCTCTCCCTTATACCTGCCTCCCATTGAGTCGAGACAACCTAGAGCGCCCCCTGTAGGTTTGGGGCACTTCCGTTGTAGTGACTGGTTTATGCAGCGTTTCTCTTAATGCAGGTGTTTCCTTGATTTGCATCATTTATGCTTCGTTTATGCATTTGTTTTTGTTTCTTGCAGCGTGTTTTTTATTTGCAGCACGATTTTATAGTTGCATTTGTTTTGACCTTTGTTTGTGTTTTGGAGTTTGCATTGTTTCTGTACTTGCAGCTGTTCTCCCCCAAATGAAGCGGTTGGCCCCGGTCAGCCACCGTAGAAGGGCACTGAGGAAGCGCTCTGCCCGAAATGTCTTAGCCCTAATAAAGTGAAATTGAATGATCAGAGTGCTGTGATTAGATTAGATTAGATTAGATCAGATTGCACAGGTGTTCCTAGAGTGTAAGTGAAAACTGAGGATATCATCTTTGAGATTTGAGGCTTTGTTCAATAAATGTTGTGATGATGTTTGAGGATAAATGAGAACATATTATCCAAGAGAACAAAGTCAAAAACCAGAGAAGACATTAAGGGGAACACAAATAGAAAACGCTTGAAAGGTTCAACACACACACACACACACACACACACACACACACACACACACACACACACACACACACACACACACACACACACACACACACACACACACACACAGATAACTGCAGGTTTTATGGCTGTAGGGATGTTAGTGTTGACCTACCAATGTGATCCAGATTGAAATAACTCAAAAACAGAGAATGTATTACTGTGACTTTATTGTCAGTAAAAACAAAACAAATATCTATAAAACTGAAGTCAATTTATGTATTTCTTACTGGTAATTTTACAGGGACAACTGTACTTTTACTGCTGAAATATTTAATAAATCACAATGTTCTGATCTGTCTGACTTTCATCAGCAATAAGGGCAGTACACTTACATACAGATATATACACACGCCAAAAAACACTACAAAGGTTAGGACCAGAAAGTAAGAAGTTAATAATAATAAAAAAGAACTGATATGTTGTAAATCTTACAAAGCTATGAAAAATATTGCAAAAGAAAGATAGGTGTCTCAGAAATCATGGAATATTATCATAAAATAAACATGACATCAACCTCTAGATGGCACCAGATTGTCACAAATCAAGGATGTAAGGGATGGGTTTTTTTTGTGTGCAAATCCTTAATAAGAGCAAGTATGCTAATTTATAGTTAATCTATGTAATAATGTCTGTATAATTTGAATTATGCAATTATTATAGAGGCTATAGGGATACAAAAGTGCAAAGGACCATTACTCTTAAGATTTTTTGTTGAAACCACCTCCAGAATCCACCAACGGGGGTGGGTGTTTATGTAATCAATACAACCTTCTACATGACTGACTAGGCCTTTAGAAAAATATTAAAATGATTATATTTTCATGTATAGTATATGACATGAAAAATTAAGAGAAATTTAAATGATGCATGTATATAAATGCAATCATCAGATGCAACGACACACTTTATGGAAGCGAGATAAATGATAATAAGCTACATTCTGAAAATAAGATAATGCCATCACTACTACTGCTATGGCTACTTCTAATACTACTAAATGAAGATGTTGCCTTATATAATTGGTCTTCTTGATCACGAGACTCATCACTCCATTTCGAGATTATCCGAAGCTCTCTTCTTTGCTTCAGCTCGAGCTGTAAAAAATGCAGAAAGGAGACAGATCTTTTAATATAATTTTTTGTATTTTACATGTTGATTTAATTCCTCATAAGTGTCATAAGACAGTGTGCTTTTTCATTAGTGCTCTATAATTTGGTCAAAATTCTTCCTTTGCTACACCTGTCAGTAATCTTGATAAGCCATCACCTGCATGTACTCTGATGTTCTGGGTGTTTGCAATGGTCACTACCGAAAATTGGGATGTTTTGTCAAAAATAAAGTACATTGAGAGTCAACTAAGATGTTATTGAAGTTTCTGGTTTAATCAGTATGATCAAGTTTATGCTCTTTACAAAGAAAAATTGAATTCAAAATCCAATGAATTTCAAAAATGACTCTCAAAATATTGTTAAAATTTTAATTGTTATTGTTTTACCTCTGAACACATTTTGATAAAATTGCAAAAATTTACATTTATAAGATAAAAATAAACAAAAAAAATGTACAAGTTAATATAACCCTTTTTATTATACTATATGTTGTGTGTTTCGGTAGTGACACATTTTGGGAAAGGAAAAATATTCTCAAACTTTCTGAAAATACAATATGAGGATTAAGTGTACAATTACTAGAAATGTATACCTTAGATATTATATAATTTGCACACATAAAAAGATTTGGGTAAAAGGGAACATTTCTTTCAAGATTTTTCCGACCCTGACTTTGCACCAATTCGGTAGAATGGCCCATACAAGTCATATATATAAAAATTAGTTTACAGAGTGCTAATTTTTAACATCAGTATCTTGACATTCAGTCATTGCAGCATCTGACCCCTGACCGCCTGAGAGAGGCTGACTCATTAATAAAAGGATCAATATATTCTGCTATTTTAAGGGTTTTCTGAGGTGTTCTTACCTCGAGCCCACCTCCGGTAAACAATTATACACACAACGAGGATGGCATTGTAGATGATTATCAGCAAGATGGTGCACACCAGCCTGGGCGGAGACATGAAAGGAGGAGTAGTAGAGTCACTCGTAGGTTGAACTCCACCTGTTAGAAAGAAAAGTGTATGATCAACAGTTCAACTCAGTTTAAGGACCTTTCTAATGATTAATTCCAACTCCTTAGTGTCTTAATTCTGCCTAAATTAAGTCTTTACTAAGACAAAAACACTGGGAGCAGCCTAAAAATAACTCAATGCTTCTAGAAATAATAGATAACATCATCTCATTGTCTTTAATCACAGCTACAACTCTAGTTTGGAGGCTTTAGTCTAATTAGCTAGAGACATTATAGTGCGTTGGTTCCCCACAGTGGGTTGTAACTCATCTAATAATATTACTTCCAAAGCAGCTAAATGCTGGCCCTACAGCTGACTGCCTCCCATCACACACACACACTCCTACACACTGGAAGAAAAACATTATTATCACCTCTCACTGCCAGCCAGCTCTGTGGTGACTCTCCTTGTGTGGGGTGTTTACACTTGTAAAAGCCTTCATTCTTCTTGGACACAGCTAGTAGGGTCATCTTTCCTGGAGACCGAAACCCAATGAACTTGTCATTAATGTAGAATGAAGCAGTGAAATCTGATGTAGGTTTATATGTGTCCTTTTCCATGTAGGAACACAGAAGTGTCACATTATCCCCCTCTGTCACAGGAAGTCCAGGGCTATCTAAGATCATAACACCATCTGAAATATAGAAGAATAAACACCAATATAAATGTCCATAATAAGTGTATTTTATACATAATTGATAGATTTATACATTTAGTATTACCAGTAACAGTGATGTTGACGGTGTTGCTGCACTCCCCCTGCTGAGACTCACACCAGTACAGTCCAGTGTCTGACGGGAAGGCAAGCTTAATGAGACAGGAGGACTCACTTGGGATTCCCCAGCCAAACTTGCATTTATCAGATGTACTTTTGGAGGTGTTTCTCCTCACTGTCCATCCGGTGGAGTTTGCTGGTGTCACACAGCTCAGAGAGATTTGGTCATACTTAAAAAACTGAGATCTGTTGGGGCTGATGATCAGTGTGGCTGCACGGATTCAAAAAAAGGAAATGATTATGAATGCATTTAAATTGTCTTTGCATTACTGATCAAATATATTGAACCTGTTTACTGCAATTGTTGTTTATGAGTGGTTACATTTAAAGCTGCCTCAATCAACTTGATAATGCAGTCCACAATGTCTACAAGTTTTTTGTTGATGATGTTTGTTGACCTTTTGAACAGTTTTATTTGTTGTAATAGACCGTCCTCCCGGCCCGTATGCCCAATTTTTATCTGACTTCTCAGAGCTTTTATCAAATGTAGTCCTCAGTACTGATAAAGTAATTATACTAGGTGACTTTAACATTCATGTGGATGTTGATAATGACAGCCTTAACACTGCATTTATTGCATTATTAGATTCAATTGGCTTCTCCCAAAATGTGAATGAACCCACTCACTGTTATAACCACACCCTCGACCTTGTTCTGACATATGGTATTGTAGTTGAACATTTAATAGTTTTCTCTCATAATCCTTCTTTATCAGAACATTATTTAATAACATTTGAATTTTTATAACTGGACTATACACCATTGGACGGACATGTTCTTACTAGATGTCTGTCTGATGGTGTCACTAAATTTAAAGAAATCAATATTGAGCTCAATGCCATGTCTCAACACAACAGAGATGACTTATTCTGATTTCAGTTCCCCCCAGATTGACTGTGTTGCCGATAGCGCTGCAGACTTACTGAGAACAACTCTGGACTCCATCGCTCCTTTTAAAAAGAAGTTAATTAAACAACAGAAAACAACTCTGTGGTATAATTCTTAAACTAGACAATTAAAGCAAACTTTACGAAAATTAGAAAGAATATGGCGTTCCAATAAATTAGAAGAATCTCACTTAGCCTGGCAAGACAGTCTTAAAACATATAAGAAGACCCTCCGTAACACCAGAGCTGCCTACTACTCATCACTAATAGAGGAGAATAATAATAGTCCAAGGTTTCTTTTCAGTACTTTGGCTAAACTGACAAAGAGTCATAACACTACTGATCCATGTATTCCTTTAACTCTCAGTAGTGATGACTTCATGAGTTCCTTTAATGATACAATCTTAACTATTAGGGATACAATTAATCACCTCCTGCCCTCAATACACACTGATTCATCATTTAACATAGGAAACTTAGAAACTGCTGTTAAACCTTATAGAACTAACCTCAATGATCACTTCCTCCAAACCATCAACCTGTCTCTTAGACCCGATTCCAACTAGGCTGCTTAAAGAAGTCTTTCCCTCAGTTAGCACTTCCTTATTAGATATGATCAATCTTTCTTTAGTGACAGGATATGTACCACAGTCCTTTAAGGTAGCTGTAATTAAACCACTTCTTAAAAAGCCTACTCTCGATTCAGAGGTCCTAGCCAACTATAGACCTATATCTAACCTCCCCTTTCTCTCTAAGATCCTTGAGAAAGCATTTGCCAATCAGCTGTGTAACTTTCGACATAATAACAGCTTATTTGAGGATTTTCAGTCTGGATTTAGAGCTCATTATAGTACAGAAACTACACTGGTAAAAGTTACACAAATGACCTTTTAACTTCATCAGACAATGGACTTCTCTCTGTCCTCGTTCTGTTAGATCTTAGTGCTGCCTTCGAAACTATTGATCATCAAATCCTGTTACAGAGACTTGAACATTTAATTGGCATCAAAGGAACTGCATTAAACTGGTTTAAGTCGTATTTATCTGATAGATTTCAGTTTGAAAAAAGTTAATGATAAATCCTCCATGCAAACAAAAGTTAGATACAGTGTTCCTCAGGGTTCAGTGCTTGGACCAATACTATTCTCCTTATATATGCTTCCTTTAGGAAACATTATTTGGAAACACTCATTACATTTTCATTGTTATGCAGATGACACTCAATTATATCTATCAATAAAGCCTAATGAAATCAACCAGTTAACTAAACTACAAACATGCATCAAGGACATAAAGGCCTGGATGACCTGTAACTTCCTGCTATTAAACTCAGAAAAAACTGAAGTTATTGTGCTTGGCCCTAAACACCTCAGAAACACATTACCTAATGATATAACTACTCTGGATGACATTACTTTGGCCTCCAGTACTACTGTAAGTAATCTAGGAGTTATATTTGACCAGGATTTGTCCTTTAATTCCCATATAAAACAAATTTCAAGGACTGCCTTTTTTCATCTGCGTAATATTTCAAAAATCAGACATATTCTGTCTCAAAATGATGCTGAAAAACGAATCCATGCATTTGTTACTTCTAGGCTGGATTATTGTAATTCATTATTATCAGGCTGTCCTAACAAGTCTCTAAAGACTCTCCAACTGGTCCAGAACGATACCGGAAATACGTGGCTACCAAGCAAACCAATCATAGCCCTTGCGGTCTGCGTTGCCTAAACACGTAGTTACATTTCTGGGGAGGTGCACGTCAGGCGACAGCGTAGGGGTCCATGTCGACGCAGAGAGCTCTGTGTAGGTACGCCGTAGCTCCGACGCAGAAGCTTAAATCAGCCTATATAGTACCTTATGTACCTACCAGAACACTGCGCTCCCAGAATGCAGGCTTACTTGTGGTTCCTAGTTTCTCTTAAAGTAGAATGGGAGGCAGAGCCTTCAATTATCAGGCTCCTCTCCTGTGGAACCATCTTCCAGATTCGGAACGGGGGCAGACACCCTCTCCACATTTAAGAATAGGCTTAAAACTTTCCTTTTTGATAAAGCTTATAGTTAGCCAGCTCCTAGTTTATGCTGCTATAGGCTTAGACTGCCGGGGGAATCCCATGATGCACTGAGCTCCTCTCTCCTCCTCTATCTCTCTCTATCCATCCATCTATATCCATTAACATTCATGTAAACTTCTTCCCCGGAGTTGTCTGTGCTTTCTCGTCTCACAGGTAATCTGGGCCTGTAGACGTCCGGATGACAGATTACAGTCCCGGACCTTCAATGTGCGTCTCTCTCCTCTCTCTCTCTCTCTCCTCCACTTCCTCTCTCTCTGTCCTATCCTTCCTCTCTCTCCTCTCTACCCCAACCGGTCGAGGCAGATGTTCTCCCACTGTGAGTCTGGTTCTGAGGTTTCTTCCCATTAAAAGGGAGTTTTTTCTTGCCACTGTCGCTAAGTGCTTGCTCCTGTGGGAATGTTGGGTCTATTTAAAATTAAAACCTAAAGAGTTCGGTTTAGACCTGCTCTATGTGTAAAGTGCCTTAAGATGACTTTGTTGTGATTTGGCGCTATACAAATAAAGATTGATTGATAGATTGAATGTTATGAGTATGGATATGACAACAAATTTCCCCCTGGGGACAGTAAAGAATGAATCTGAATTGTTTCCAATAGTTTGTTATTAAAATAAAGGGGCATGTGTGTGTTTCACTGACAACGGCTGGCAGGCTGAGCTCAAGCTGGGGATGAGACACAGATCTGAAGTGACATTTGCAAATTTTCAGTTTAAAGTGTTGCAGCTAAGCCGCTGCCTAGCTGCTAACTGATTTCAGCAGTGCACTTTTCCATAATAAATGTTTGTTTAGTGGCTTGTTCAACTAGCTAAAGTGCAGGACAAGACATGTTTGTAAGTTAGATAAGCAAGAGACTAATGTGGGTTGTTGTTCAGATTTATGTAGCAGAATGCTATCAGGCTCACTGTGACTACTCTTCATATGATAGAACACCACAGTATCACTGTATGAATATATGACCAAAATGTAAGTGTTTTTGACTGTACTGTATGAAAACAGTACAGCCTCTGCCTTCATTTACGTAGACAGAGAACGTACATCAATTTCATGCAAAACAAGGGGATGCCAAGATAAAACAAATATAAAATTGTCTCAAAGGAGAAAACAGGGCAAGTGATTAACAGAAATACTGTAACAGAGAAAATGCATTTTAATTTCAGTTGGGCTCCAAAGGGACATATCATGCATATTTCCAGGTCCATATTGTAGTCTGTGGCCCTACTGGAATATCTATGCATGATTTACAGAAGAACCCTTATTTATACTGATCCTTTACACAGCCCCTCAGTTCAGCCTCTTTCTGAAACAGGCCATTTTAGCACCTGTCTATTTAAGACCTCCATTACAGTAAGTACAGCGGTTTGTAGGCCTGAGTAAGCACACTTCAATCCGTTGAACTTCAATTATCAAGGTAGCAAGGTAGAAAAAAACCCTCAAATAAAACATTCAGACCCGACTGAACCCCTGGCTTTTGATGTGCAAGGAGAATTTCTAAACACATTCCCCTAAAGTTTTGGAACTATGATCATAACACAACCACAACATCAATTTAGTTTTAAAGCACATTAATCATGCCAAAAGATTGTTCAGTCTCACAGCTGCCGAAAGCCTCATTCCCAGCAGCTAGAAGCATTAAAAAATGTAATTTAGTCAAACTACTGTAAGAATTTCTTAACCAGACCCCTAAATGATCAGTACACATGGCTCAATGTTGTTTCATCAAAAATGTTACAACATAAATGGACAAAATCAACAAGGACTTCAGACTAAAGATTTGGCATTTCCTAGTTTATCTATGAGCAAGCAATGACATTTAGAAAAGGAGATGTCAATAAAAAAGATACAGTAAATAATCTGCTTAAGTGGTTGGTAGAGTGGGAAAAATGAAAGAACAAAAGGGAAAATATTTTTTAAAAATAAAGTAAAATTTCTTACAGAGCAGGCAGAGTGACGCAATGTCCATCTTTTGCTAGTGCTGTCTGTGACTAGCAATAGACCACGTTTATGTTTCCCCCCTCCAGCTACCTAATCACACTCTCACCACATCCTGGCCTATAGCACAGGAAATCATGAAAGAGGTGAACAACAGAAGCAACAAAAAGAAAGCAGTGATGAACTGCAACAAAATGATTGCAAACTTTATTGAGATCAGTGTTCAAAACCTATAAAAAAGTAATCACCCCAGTTATGATTTCATTCTATTCTGTCGGTTTGCTGACGTTCTCCTGCATTTAAACGACTTGCTGCTCATCACTCAGCTTTGGCACGATATAGACCATTCTGTTTACCAGAAACCACCTACTGTCAACTGTCACGTCAAAGATAAACAGGACATGAGGCAGCCACAAAAATAGCAATAAAAGACTTGCACAAACTCTGTCGGCCCTTTGTGGTGCCAGAGCTACATCATTAACATAGGAAAATAAAAACAGTTCTAGGCTCCTTTTCAGCACTTTGGCCAGGTTGACAATGAGTCATAACTCTATTGATCAACACTGATGTGCACAAGGGAGGCTCCCCCTAGTGGCCCAATTGTTTAAAAAATGTTCACTAAAGTGCCCTCTTGGGAGCCAAAACGCGTCCTAAGGGTGCCTTCCTGGTTGGCAAAACACACTAAAGTGCCCTCTTTAGTGGCGAGAACGCACTGTACGTGCCCTTTTTTTTCTTTTCACCCCTGCCCTTCAAAAAGTCGGTGCACGCCACTGTTGATCCATATTCTTATAGCTCTCAGAAGTAGTAACTTCATGAGTGTCTTTAATGATAACAATAACAATAGTAAAATAACAATAGTTTCTTTGAGGATTTTCAGTCAGGATGTACTGTAGAGCCCATCATATCATAGAGACAGCACTGGTGAAAGTTATGAATAACCTCCTAATTGCATCAGACCTGTATTTGTCTTGTTAGATCTTAATGCTGCATTTGACACCATTGACCACCACACCCTGTTACAGAGAGTGGAACATTTAATTGGCATTAACTGCCACTGTTACACTGATGACACCCAACTTTATCTTTCCACTAAGCCTTCTTCCACTCAGCCACCCATCGCCCTATCGGAATGCTTACTGGAAATTAAATCATGGCGCTCACTCAACTTTCTTAAACTCAACGGCGAAAAAACTGAGGTCCTCCTCATCGGTACCAGATCAACCTTAGAAACACTTAACACTTTCTCCATGTCCATCAACAATTCCACTGTTCCTACATCACCTCAGGTAACGAGTCCGGGTGTCATCTTGGACAGCACATTATCTTTCGAAGCCCACATCAATAACGTTACTCAGACTGCATACTTCCATCTACGTAACATCAACCGTCTCCGTCCCTCACTTTCACCAACCTGCACCGCTATCCTGGTAAACACCCTGATCACATCCCGTCTGGACTACTGTAACTCTCTCCTCTTTGGTCTTCCTTGGAAATCTCTTCACAAACTCCAGCTGGTACAGAACGCAGCCGCTCGTATCATAACCAGAACTCCTTCTATTGAACACATCACTCCTGCCGTACAGCAACTTCATTGGCTTCCTATCAAATCCCGCATTGACTTTAAGATTCTACTCCTCACTTACAAGATCCTTCACAACCTGGCACCATCATATCTCTCGGAACTGATTCACATCTACACATCTTCCCGAACTCTCCGATCCTCCTCTGCCAACCAGCTCTTTGCCCCATGTAGCTCCCAAGTAGTTCACACGAGGCCAGAGGTCTTTGTTAGAAAACAGGGTTTTATTTCCAGGTCGAACCAACCCGTGAGAACTGGGTTTAAAGAGAAAAATAAATCAAAATAAATACAATTCACAATATGCAAATGTCCGTTTTTACAGCAGCACAACAGGTGTTACATTACACCAAAAAACACTTCACACACACCTCACATACAGCCCACAGCTCAATATTAACTTGCACATTTACAAACTTAACTTACATAAACATATTCACAACTTTACATAGTATGCAAATCACTATAACGCACAACCATGCAATTGAATGCAACACAATAAAATCGTTCACATTCTTCTTAGATATAAATAAATGATAAACATACCTCGTCCACTGCTTACTACTTGAGGGAATCTTATCTTATTGCTAGTCCTTTATAGTTTTTTCTTCTTCTTCTTATGTGCTTTTACTTTTAACTTTAATTTATAGCTTATTGATTGTGCTGCTTCTTTCGCGCTGTTTGGCTAGCTAGGAAACATATGACGGCGGGAATTAGTTCCGCCCCAGTGCCATTATAACCAGTAGGAACCAAAAACGGGAGGTTAACCAACTAAACAAACTGCCAATGTGCGGCAGTTACACCCCATCTGCTAACTTAACTACCATGGGGTCAAGAGCTTTCAGCCGATCCGCCCCCCGCCTTTGGAACTCTCTCCCACCAGACATTCGCACTTCTGACTCTGTTTCCACCTTTAAATCCCGCCTGAAAACGCACCTATTCAGAGTGTCATGTTCAAATTTGAAGAAAGCGATGCAGGCAATGTTTGAAAGTTCAAAGATCAAAGTGTTATACACAGCTGCGGACTTAGTCTACTTCGCTCTGAAGTTCTGTAGAAGAAGCCCTTCATATGCATTTTTAATTCCTTATATACCTTTGCAGTTTGGGTGATGCTATGTGCTACAACCCCATTGGCCTACTCTGGATGCTTATTGTTCTTTTGGGGTTCCACCATATATGATCATGTCCAAGGCCGTAGCCAGGATTTTTCAAATACAGAGGTCAAAAAGAAGACTGCAACTTAAATATCAGTTAATTGTAATCCATGATGTATTTATGTCGCTTTCTTGCTGTGCATTTCTCAGTCATGGTCACTCTTGTGGTCCAGTTCTTTCTTATCACTTCCTATTTTGCAACTTAAATCAACTCCTATTTCAGTATTCTACAACTTCCATGGTTGCATATTTAAAAATTATAACTGCAATATATTATTTTCTTTGTTCTTAAAATGTGGAATGGAGCACGGCCTGCTGGTTAAGGGAGAAAAGGGCTCATCCAATGAATGAACAGTTTGCAAAATCGGGTCAAGTCCAATTCACAAATGTAAACATATTTCTGGTGAGGTAATCCACGAACTGGCGGTCTGGGTGGTTATATAAACTACTAGCCAGGGCGGGGATGTTAATGGGAGTGTCCAAGTACTCACAAGATGGCTGCTTCGTGGGGTTATGGGGACATGTTATTCTGGCGTGAGCCCCGCCGCAGAAGGAGCAGGTGTGGAGGAAACGACAGGCCGATGCGTTGCAGCCAAGGTCATTAAAATTATTGCACACCATCCGACCGCCCTGGAACAGCGTAGGTCTTCCCCTTCTGTCCAGGCCTTTGGAAAATGGGCCGGGGGCGGTCGAACGGCTATCGGCTGGTTTAGGAGGGATGGAAAGCGGAGGGGCTACGGAAGGCAAGCTGAAGGTGGCGGGCTTTGGTCTCTGAACTGTCAGGGGTCTAGGCAAAGGGGCGGCGAGTGTGCATGCCGTGGCCGGGTGGGATGGGGCGCCGCATATTTCACAATTAAGGGAAGAGCGGGCCGCGAAGACACGGCAGTACAACTCGCTATCCAGTGTACCCCAGTATGTCCCCTGATTAAACTGGCTAAGTCTGCCTGCTGCTTGGGATGCAAAGAGGAGATGGTAGGTGTAAAACACGTTACCTCCGAACCGCAGTGAAAGTTCAAGGATGGACGACAAATATTCGTCCAGCTCTGACCTGCGGTCAGGGAAAGATGTGCATATAACGTCATGATATAGTGAAAACGTGAACGCAAATTCTATAGGAGTGAGCTCCTTAGAGCGGGAAGGAGGTTGCTTTATTTCTACGGGGCCTATGGAAGTTTGCAGCTCCCTGGGGAGGTGGGAAGTGCTCGTGGAGGGGAGAAGGAGAAGTGCAAGGTCAACATAATTACCAGCCAGGATCTGTTGCCTAAGTGCGGTGGGAACGGGGGAAGGTTGGGCGGGTGTGGCTGCGCGGGCTGGAGGCAAGGCAGTGGCAAGGGTATAGCTATGAGGTGGAAGAATGTAACCAGGAACTGTACCGTAACCTGCTGTAGAGGGAAGAAGTGGGTTAGTGGCAACCTGAGAAAAATAAGGCACTTGTGGGATATGGAGAAGGGGGGGGGGTAAGGGTAGGGGTAGGGTTAGGGAAAGGAAGAAAGAGCAGGAAATACGGGTGGTTGACCAGAAACACCCCCGGGGCCGTGAGCCGCCAGTGTGGGAGCCGTCGGGGCTGGGGTGGAGCCGTGGAGGCCGCTGGAGGAGGGACAGAATATGTAGGAACCTGAGGCGGTGGTCGTGGAAGAGGGACTTGAGCCCCTGGGACGGTTTGAGCCCCGTGGACCTGGGACAGCTGCGCGCTGCCGAGGTCGCCGAAATGACTGGACTCAAGGTGATGGGATCCGGACCGGGAGAGCCGACTGGGCGGCGAGTACGTCGTCGTCGTCGGAGGCATGCAGGCTGATCTCTGAATCCATGGTACGCTAAGGTAAGACGGTATTCGGATTGAGACGAAGGGGGATAGCTGATAGGGTGTGACTTAAGTACTGCTTGAGAGGAAATTGAGAGGGTATGGGGCGTGGTCTCTGTTCCTGAACTTTGTTATAAAACTCCATATAATATTAATATAATCATATGTTATGACTTGGTAATTATTATTAATTGCATCTTGATGATATTTACTAGCTACTGGTCTGGCAGCTGTCTTTGCACATGACACTTAACTTTGGAAGAGAGATGTTTTTTCTAAAGTATTCTACATTTGTGTTTTTGACACTGCTGTGCGCTACTGATACATGATTTTGTGGTGATACAACCAGGTCCTTTTGTGTAATAAAAGCTGGTTAAAATACATGAAAAAGTATTTTTTATTTCATAATGATAATATTTAATGATTTTTCACCGCCGCATTGAAAATGTCCCCGATTTTCATTTCAGAAATCTGGTCACCTTATGTGACAGTGTTTAACCCACCTTAAGCTTCCCGGTGTGTGTGCATCAACAGTGTGTATGTGTGTGTGTGTGTGTGTGTGTGTGAGCCGTGTGTATTGAGCATCTCAATAAACAAGCGAAACGGATTCAATACTGAAAACAGCGCTGAGTGGATAGACTGAAGT
This sequence comes from Scomber scombrus, assembly GCF_963691925.1. Classification (NCBI taxonomy): domain Eukaryota; kingdom Metazoa; phylum Chordata; class Actinopteri; order Scombriformes; family Scombridae; genus Scomber; species Scomber scombrus. Next base: position 3,374,322 of record NC_084992.1, read on the forward strand.
ACTGGTTTTTGACATTTTAAAAGTGTGTGAAAAAGAAAAAAATACCGAGGACATGACCTCGGTGTCCTCAATGGTAGCTACGGCCATGGTCATGTCATATGCCTAAGTTTATTGCTGCTTCAGGTCTGGGACCTGTCAAAATAAATAATGTATCTGGAGTCACTTCCTCTAAATGGGCCCACAGCAGCTCTCGTACCTCCAATGGAACAGCTTAGGTGCATAAATTGTCCCGCTCTTGTCTCGTGTTATTTAGTCTGCTTCCTCCTTGTGGTCGGCTGTCTTGGCCTTTTGTACTTTCAGAGAAGGGACGTTATACTCTCACTTCTGTCTCTTAGAGTTGAATTTAAGGTCTTAGCCTACTAGTGAACTTTTGGTTCTGCATCCCACGGCATTACTTCAAACCACAATGACCATTCTGTCTGGCTCTGCATTATTTGAAGAGATGTACAAAACTTATTTGTGTTACATTATGTCTGATTAAAAATGATTAATAAAAGGATACAAAACCTCACAGTTGTTAATGTTATTAGATTATTTTTTTTAGAGCAACCCACCCAAAGGCTGCAGAGTTTTAGTGGTGCAGAATCATTCCCATTGTTAAGGACCAAGCAGTAAGGCAATGAGGGGACAGAGGTATAAGATGGAAACAGGATTTTTACTTACCCAAAAAATGTAAAAATATCTACAAACCCCAGAGTTTAATAACTAGGCCTGTAAAAGAGGCCAACAAAAGACATCAACTGAACAAGACCTGATCCAACTAAACATGAGGGAATATGTCCAAACCAAATAACACACAAAGGGTAATCAAAATGGACGCGGACTATAACAAAATACTAAACTAACTAACCCAAATTGTAAGTGTTTGGTATTGTTGCTTGCAAATTAACTTAACCTGTGTAGATAAGCAAACTAATGACATGGAGACTGAATTGGGTTAATATTACCATGTGTGGCTATGGCCAAATCCCAAGCAGCTTGTGATGTGAATAAACTACCTTATTGTGACCCTCTGAATATGTAATCTGTTGTCAGGACTCTACTGTGAAGGAGATCTTGATCTTAGGGGCAGGTATGTGCAAATGGGTTTAGAGGGGCAAAGGCCCAAATTCATATGAGGCAATTTTTGCAAATAAATACATCAATATTTGCCAAGAATTACAGGTTTTGCAACACTAAAATGATATTAAAATGTATGTATTTACAACAAACCCATGACTGAGTTTGGTTGAAACACAACATAATAATTATGTAAACATGCAAAGAGATGAAGTGTATTTTCAGTACATTCTCCCCACATGTTGACAAGGGAACTTGTACTTGTAGCCCTCTGACTGACATCCTCACCTGCAGAAGCTCAGCTTAACACTGCTGACAACGATGCACTTCCTCTGGCTGCAAGGCCTCTCTCACCTCCATGTTTGTCTCTTACCACCTCTTCATAGGAGGCATAATTGCTTCATTAATAACAGGCAATAAGAAGGTAATGATAATGTGATAATGCTAAACACTATTACGATGTGGCAACAAATTTAAGTCACATTTCTAAAAATCAACACATAAGCTTTTACTTTTTATTTATTCAAGATAAATAGATTAAATACATAGACAAACAAACACACACACACTCACACAGACACACACATAATGTTACTTTGTTTAACTACTATTGTTCTTATTGCTTTTGCACTTATTATTTATTGTTCTTTTTTAATGTTTGTCTTTCTATATTTACTGTCCACTTGCTGCTGCAATAATATAAAATTCCCCACTGTGGGACTAATAAAGGATTATCTTATCTTATCTTCTGTCAGGTACACATAGAAACAAGATGAGGTATATTGTTGTGTCATGCTGGGTGTAGCAAGAATAACGAAAATTCATTAATTGAATTTTTTTTTATAAACACCCCAGTAAAGAGCACTTTCTCTCTATGAGGCCAAGTGGACAGATGCTCAAGCCCTGTTTGAGGTCTACCTGTGTACATACCTGCTGAATGAGATTTCCTGATTCCTTAATAAAAGGTTTTTGTCAGTGTCAAGGCATGAGCCAGTTTTCACTACACAATAACAAACCTAAGCCTTATTCTATCAATCAGAAACAGGTTTCCAAAGATAACACACATTTTATTGGGATCTATAATTTCATGTGAAAATAACAATGTTACATTTTAAACAGATCTTAAGAAAAACAGTGGAAGATAATGTGCTCAGAGATTTACAGTTTGTAGATTTTCTCTCTCTCTCTCTCTCTCTCTCTCTCTCTCTCTCTCTCTCTCTCTCTCTCTCTCTCTCTGTGTGTGTGTGTGTGTGTGTGTGTGTGGAGAGTGTGTGTGTGAGAGAGAGAGAGAGACCCAATCAAAGTTAAATGACGTTATGTAACATCAGGTAGCTCCTCCTTGAACACCTTAAAATGAAAACAAAAGTACAGATTATTTGCATTTAGAGCAATTCGGCCAATCATTAAACTCTCCTTAAGTTTTATTGTTTAAGCAGATTTACTGATACTGAAAACATTTTGACAGCAGATCTAGCAGCACTTCGGATCTTTAATTGAAGTAGCTCACAATGAAGACTGAAACTAAACTGTTTCTTCTTATTATTATTCTTTCCTTCTCAACAACAGGTAAGCTATGAATATAAATATTTATCAAATTTTACATCAGTGTGAATTACATTTGATGACTATATACTTATATATGTCAGGTGTTGCGGAGTTATTAAGTACATGAAGGTCAATAACCAGTTTAACTACAATTTGCAGTTGTTGATTGGTAGTTAAATTACATTCATTCTCTCTATCAATCTCTTTCAGTAGTTCACTGCTTTGTATTAAAGGACTGAACCAAGTTCTGTCAAGTCGGCCTGGTCACGTGTTAGGAGCAAGAAAACAGTTACGACACAAACGGATATAATTAAAATAGTCTTTGCTGAAAAATATCAATTTATTAAAATGTTTAGACACCTAGACAAAAGATCCTTTAGATCCTTTTTTCTCAGCGTCAGTCCAGTTGTACCTCAAACAATATGAGATTGATTGTCATCATTTCCCCTGATGTAGTTTGTGTAGTGTTGACTCATAAATGAAAAGTACACCAGAGTCTCAACAAGTGCCGTTTACTTAGGAGGCAATAGTACATAACAAAACGTAGTTCAGTAACAACTTAGCACGTGTACAGGGTAGTAGCCGTCTTGGAAATTGTATCTCACTCTAACTCTACTGCGTATCACCGTCCTTACATCACTACAGTACCGCCTTGTGTTATAAAGTAGCAATTACATAAATGAAGAACACAACAGTTTGGATGTGCAATATTTGAACTATTTTTTGAAAGTTTGATGAGCAAATTTTCAGTATGGGAAAACCAGGATGACAAAAAAGTAATGAATAAATGTAACATATATGAGGGAAATATCAGGAGGACATCAGGCAACATTCAGGTGTCACTAAACAGCTAAATCGGAGTATGACCCTGTTTGTATTGTGTTAATGGATTTTTATTGTGTTGTTACAGACAATAATGACTCATCGATCATTTGCCCAACTGTCCCAGTTACAGCAAAAGTTGGAGAGAATGTCACTTTAGAACGCAAACTTCAGCCTCCACGTAATGTGACAGACGACATAGTTCAGTGGAAGTTCAATGGTACACAATATGTAGTTCTTTACAAACAAAACGGTGAATCTGAAGTTGACCAAGCAGACCTATTCAAAGGCCGTGTAACTTTTAATAAAACAGCATTACGCGAAGGGATCCTTACAGTGAACATCTCATCAGTTAATTCATTTTATGATGGAAACTACACCTGCTCTGTTGGACATGGACCAGGCATTAAAAGCTGCACTGTTCGTCTCATTGTTGGTAAGTAGAATGGACACTGTAACTCTACAGAAGACTACATGCTTTCAGCAAAAACAATGCAGAGAAAAATCCACATATAGTTCTCTATGTAGTTTATCATCACATGCTCATAAGGACAAAGCACACACCAGAGTAAAGGACAAACAATAGGCCTTTATTTTGTAATGTTTTTATGTTGGTCACAGTTCTCAAAAACAAAACAAATTTAACCATTTCTAATCAAGACTGTTTGTGCATGTTTTGTGTTATGTAAAAGACACCATTTCCATATATCTCCATCAGATATTTTAAACAATCATTTTCTTATTTCTGTATTAGTCTATTGGTTGGGCTGTACAACAGGCATTCATGTTCCCTCAGACTTTTCCACCAGCTCCACCTCTACGTCCAAATTTCAGTTCATCCAAATACCTGTAAAATGATATCTCCATTAGCCTCAGCTGTTAGCCTATTTTGGTTTTATTTGCTAATCAGCTAATGTTAGCATGCTGGCTTATGCCAGCTAAACATTATCGTGTTAGCATTTATCACAGAGCTGCTAGCATGGCTTTAGAAAAAAATACAACAAACAGAAAAACTCTCAATTCATATCTCTGATTGGTGTTTCCTTCACATGATCAATCATGTGATCACTGGAGAAGTGCTGTGATTTTGGAATAGCGCTGGAAAAACATAGTTATTGTTTTTAATTCTGACAGTTGCGTTGTCACGTTTATATATTTGATGACTGAGTCGTGTGACAGTATGTGATGATAAAATGCATATACAGATTTTTGTGTGTCTGTCTTTATTGGTCCTTCCCAACTAATGTTATGCTCTTTGTGTCATAACAAATTTAACAGAGAACCCAGACAACGGATCCAGTTTGGATAGCACAAGTAAGTACTCTAACTTCTCAGTTGTTGCAGAAAAAAACTGTTTTATTTACCACATCTGTATCTTTTATTTTGAGTATAAAATTATTTAGATTTTCTGAAACCACTTCTCATTATCAGCAAATTGTTTCATATTAAAATAATTGCTTCAGTAGATAACGACACATTGTACATGTATGTGAAGTATTGAAATGTCTGACAGCACAGTAAAAAAAAAGTTGTTCCATGCATTGTTCCCTTTGTCCACTCAGATATTTTGGATCTGATTTCAGTTCTAATATGTACAGATGTGTTTGAGAAGTTTACATTTTATATTAAATTACACCAAGCCCCAGAATATACATATAGAGCTGGAAATATGAAGAATGTGTTGTCTAAACCAAGAGAAAAATTGTGAACCTTAAATTCAGTTCTGTCAAGAAAAACTTTACTTGATTTATTACTACTGTCATCATTCTCCCATGTTACCCAAAGTTCAAGATCAGTATGGAAGATAATATGGTTGAGTGGAGTAAAGGCGGTGCAGAAATTTGCACCTTTGAAAAAGTCAGAAATAAAACATGTGAAGGGAAGTACAAAGACAGAATATCCTTTGACTTTGGAAAAATCAAAACAGGAAATGCGTCTATTAAACTCTCCAGAGTGGAGCAGTCGGATAAAGGGGAGTACTGCTGTTGTATCATACGCGATAAGGAGATAAACTGCACCTCTGTGACTCTTGGTAAGCACATTAAAAAACACATTTACATTTTTCTGAACTAACATCATCACTGAATCTGTTTTTTATGATCATGTGACCCTGGTTTTTAGATAGGTAACGTGCCAGGGCCGTAGGTGTTGCGGGTTACAAGGCTTAATTATTCTTCCATTAGGACAGGGAGACTTTTATTTTCTCTCACTTACAGACAGTTCAATGTCGAGGCAACCGCACTCAACACGAGCAGGACTCCTTCTGTCTTTTTCCTTTTCCGGTCCCCCAGTCCCCACCAAAATAAAGGTCATGTGGGACCAACCTCATTCAGCCCAGAGAAGCTTATATCAACCTTTTAACCACTACATCTTCAAATCATCTATAAAACAAAACACTAAAGTGATAATAAAATATTATAGTCTAAATTAAATAATTAATAAAATTAACAATACCGTACAACTTAAACACCAAATAAAACCAATAACATCATGTAATATAATAAAATTAATTGCTAATGGCAAGAACATAAAATCCATAATTAAAAATAATAAACATATAATAAACTACACGGTTACAATCACATAACAACATTATGCTTCATGTTGATAAGTATAAATTATTACTGAATATAAAAGTCATTAGAAGACCCTTTACTGTCTTAGTGCTGAAATAACAAACCTATAGCCTGAAACAGTTTCAACAATAACAAGAACAACTAAGAATAAGTTGGTTCTTTTTTTGTAGTAGAATACTCATTGTAGACTCAATCTTCCACTTTACAGACAGCAACCAAACCAGATATGACGATGAAATGGATGTAATGTATTTACACTTTACTGTACCAGAAGTTAGTTGTTTGATTGGACGGATAGGTCTATCATTATGTAGAGGATGTGATTTATGAAAACAATAAAGGGGGGTATTTACATGTAAGTCATGTAACCTCTCAGAAAAAAACAGATTATTAGCATTTATTTACCCCATTTTTATCTTTTGTTTGGAGTGTTTTGAGCAGCCTGTTTAACTCCCCAAACTCAACTCAGCTTCTCTTCTATTCTTCCAGATACTACAACTGGAGGAGATTTTAATAATGGTGCTATTATTGGTGCTATTGTTGTTGCTGCTGGTCTTATTGCTGTTGTAGGATTGATCTGGTGGAAATGTAGGCCACGTAAGTCACTTATTTCTGCCTCCCATTTTTTGACATTAAACTCATTATAGTTCAGTTTGAATATGTTGAAACATGATATTTCTATCTACAGCGGTATACATCCATATTAATCTGCACAGTATTCTAGGAATTACTTTCCTAATTTCATGATTTACATCTGCTGCCAAACATTTAATGTCAAGACGGTAAGTTGTGTGTTCCTGATGTAGCGAGGAGTTTATGTCTGTTCATATTTAACTTATCTATTGGGGTCAAGACTCCGCAATTGGCTGATTTCATAGGAACTGTTTCATCAGTAGAAAGTATTCAGCCCAACATCACCAATCACACATTTGGCTCAGGGGATTTACAATCTGTACATTGATACACAGCCTCTATTATCAAAAAGATAAACTCTTCCTGAATCATTCCTTTAAAGGGAAAAAATGAAAGAAAGTTCCAGAAGAGCAACAGAGGATGTAGCAAAGTATACAACAGTGAAGAGTGAAAATCATCTGTCGATCCATACTCCTGATTGGTTATTCCTTCATGTGATCACTTGAGAGCTGAATGCAATCTTTGTCTAAGCGCAAACAACTCCATCTAATGACCTTTACCTTTATCTTTACCAAATGTTTCAGTTTTTATACTCACCTTTATTGTAGCCATCATGCACAGATTAGTAGAAAAATAATTGAAAATGTTGAACATGACAAAACATTACCAATCAATATAATTTGGGTTCTGCAGTGTTCTGTCTGGAGATACTCTTGATTTATTACTGTTAAACTGAATTAACTTAAAACAAAACTTCCATTATCTCACACAGGATGCTGCGGAGCACAGGTACAGCCAAAGCGCAGGGAGTCTTCATTTTCACTTGTGTTGAATGTTTTGCAGGTGGAGTCCAGTATTAAGCCAATTGTGTCATACATGTGGGATTTTCTAAAACACAAATAAGTCCCCTGTATTTAACAATTAAAAGCATTAACTTAAATCTTTATCTTTATTTTTTTAGCAGGAAAAAACAACAGTAATGTAAAACCACTATCTGTGGGCCTAACTCAGTTCAGAAAGTGTTTCCAGCAGCACCTGCGGTCAATAGAATGGTTTATAACACACTATAGTCAATCAGTCTTATAATGTACTTACCAGCAGTTAAGAAAATGTGCGTTTACTAATGTATAGTGTGTGAGTTTTTCTTTTAAATGACTCCTCTGCAGGGACACTAACTCTAGAAAGACTGCATGTTTTCAGCAAGGACTTAGCACATATGAGTGAAGAATGAAAAAACAGATGTTCTGTCAATCCATAGACCTGCTTGGCTATTAATTCATGTGATAAATCATGTGATCACTGAAAGCAGTCATTGTTTAGGCAACCAAGTAGCTCAACTCCACCTAAAAACAGCCCCATGTAACCATCATTATTCCCTTAACCAACTGTTAAAGCTCCCTTTCTCAACTATATTGTAGTCGCCATCCACAGATATTGTTAAAAAAGTAAAAAAATGAAAATGTTGACAGAGAACATGACAAAACATTGTCAATGAATGTAATTTGGGTTCTGTCCTTCATTGTCTCACACAAAGGATTCAGAGGTAGAGGAAACGGAGATGGATGATCGGAACACGACAGGGTAAGAAAGAAGCTCACTGTTGAATGTCATATACATCTTATTTTGTACATGAAACAAAACATTTGTGGCAGGTTTTAATGTGTATAATACTGGGTCAAAATAACAGATTCCTGCTGGATGAAGTTAACCCAATGTTACTCAAATACTGTACCTAAACCAGCTACAATGAATATTATCAGTACAGTACAGTAGATGCATTTTAAAAGTATCAACAGACTCAATGGCCTCTGGCAGGCCGCTCCAGAGCCGAGGGGCTGCTACAGGCTTTTCTCTCAATGAACGGGCCACTGCCAACATGCTGAGTAGGGAGGATCTGAAGGCGAGGATGGGGGTGATGTTGATGTGGTCTTTTAAACCTTGTCAGTAACCAGGCAGCAGGGTTTTGGATCAGTTATAGACAGGAAATGCCATGGTCAGTTACAGTAGTACAATATTCATATTCAGTCAGTGTGTAATGTGTTACTGTGTCGTAGTGATGAACCTACAGAGAATTATCAGAGACTCTGTAGCTCCTTTCAGCTTTTACGGAGCTTTATAGTTGAGTTTCAGCTCATTGTTTAGCTGTCTGGCTGCAACTTTACTGTTTTGGTTCATCTCAGTGTTTTATAGCATTGTTTTGGCTGCAGCAGGCAGCTGCTTTTAGAGAGAAAGAAGTAAAAACAAATGGTACACTACCTGCTCAACAGCAAATGGCAAACAGTTTTTGAGCTTTGTCATAAAAATGTATTGGGTTTTTTGTTTTTGTTTTAACAGTGTATCAGTCAGAAGGGACGTTTCACTGCAGAACATCTTTTGATACTTTTCATCACATGTTCATAATACTTTACATGCCTCCAGTCTCTTACTGGATATCTTTTGGATTTTATTGTATTGTTTGTTAATGGGCTCTCTGTATCCTCCCTACCACAGATACCAGGGACTGAGGCCAAGAGATCAACAGCCACAACAGCCTGAGAGCGTATATTAAAAGTCGGAGGATGTGGAACCTGACGATTAGCTAAAGAACAATGGTTCTTAGTGGTTTGTCAAGTATTGGGACTGATATTGGCTTTTAACCTCAACTTCCCACCAAACTACATATTTTGTTATTAATGAGTGACTGTTTCTCTTTCAAGCAGCTTTGACTATGACTGTAAAACTGTGAAAATCTAACTTTTGTGTAAATTTTAAATCTAAATCTTAATCTATTTGTAATATCTCCAGTACTGTAGGTTTAAGGCACTGCATGACAGTTGGAGATCTCCACCTACCAAAGTCTGGAGATTTCTTGAACGTTGGCGAAAATGGCCGCTAACAAACCTACTCCTCTTACACTTTGTTAAGGACACGCCTTATTAGAAATGATGCCCTTCCCCCGTCCTCCTCCACAGTGAAGGGTCACCCAAAAGACTTGCGTTGTCCTCAGTGTCGAGGAGTACGGCATTACAAAACTAACTGAGTTGGAGGCACTTTACATGTTTTTTATCCATTATGCAATACCATCAGGGAGGCATGTGTTCAGTCCAGTGTTGGAGAATAGGGAATAAAGGTGCAACAATGGGAGCATAAGAAGAATTAATACTCTTAAGTATTTTTTTAACTAACAGGTGCTTATTCTAATACTTTATAAAGGCGGTTAGGTTGTATATTATAGGTCAGTATGTGTCTGTTGTTTTATGCACTAATGAGCAGAACTGATCTCAGGTACATTTCAAGTCTTTCATTTCTTTTGGAGATGTAGAAGTTTTATTATGTGGGTTTTCTTATGACTAATAATTGTTTTTATTCATTATTAATTATTTGATTGATTAATGGTGCTTCACTTAAATTGTGATGTCTCTCTTTGCTGATTGTATTCCATTCTGATCATCTGTGTTTTTTCTTCTTTTTGTTGATTTTATGAACAAAAATATACATTTATCTCACTTTATAAACATTAAGAAAAATATACTGTTTTTTTATCTTTGTAAAAAGAAAAAAAAGAATTAAAAAGAAACATTTTTCTCAAACCTCTTTTGTCTTTGCTCCCATTTTTTACATTACTGTTACCAAAATGTGCTGTATTATTTAAAATGTTTAAATGTTTGCCTACGGATTACATATGGATTTAAAGATCAATCAATCAATCAATCAATCAATTAATCATCAATTCCTATCCATCAAGTTCTTATGTCAGTAAAAGCTTGTTGTCTTGTCATGTCTGAAGTGTTTGTCCTGCATATGCTCACATGTAAAAATCTGATTAGAAACCTGCATGTCAGACAGATCTGCATTATCCAGGTGAAATCTACCTGATGGAATCAGGTTTCTCTAATCCCCTACCCCGAATCTGAAAACCAGGTTTCTCCATTACATATTTAGAGAAAGCCAACTGTAACCAAGTCACTTAAATGCTGTCAAATGTCCTCATTGTCTCTCTGCAGGTGCATTTTACCACTTGTTATTTTAAAGTTAGTTAGTTCAACAGGACAGAGGAGCTAGATGAGTCGGGAGGATCTGGTATCATCTAATGTCTCAGAAAAAATATATAATAATCTTTATTTATATAGCATGTTCAAAACAAATGTTACAAAGTGCTTCACAAAGTAATAAAACAGAGCAGATTATAAAATAGTAGAGACAGAAAGAATAACTAGTAAACACAGAGCAGCGCTAATGTAGCTCAACAACAGAGATCACATGAGTAAAATAACATTAATTAAAAACAACACAGTAAAATCCTTTAAAAACTGAAAAAGATAAAAAAACAATCAGTTTTTAAAAAATGTTGACACTGATGTAGACAGGAACAATGAGGAGGACTTGATTGGAAACTTCAGGCTCATAGTCTGTCTTATATTCTTGGGACAGTTCAAGTTGGATTTTTAGAAAAAAACAGCAAAGCAGTAAAGAAGTCATCGCTGCAGATGATGAGAAGCTCTCTTCTTTTCTCTGGCTCGACCTGCAAAAGAACCAGAGATGAGAAAGTCTTTCTTTAGTGGAGTCAATTCAATTACATTTTTAAAAAACTAGAGTTTAAATCCACAGAAACAGCTTCTGCATCATTTGGTCAAAGCTTTACTACACCTGTCATCATTTTGACGAGCTATCATTGACCCTGAGGTTCAGGTAGGGGGCGTCAGTGCACAATGAACGCTTAGTTTTGCTCTTTGTTTTTTCATTTCCTGATATGTTGCTATGACAACCGGCTTAGTTAACCTCACACTTTCAACCACAATCATGGCCTCTGTTTCCACACAAAGTGGGTCAGCAGACTTTCAGTCTCACGATTACCAACCTATGTTTCTCTGGAGCAGTTTAACTTCACACAATCTGATCAAAGTCTGTTAGCCGTCTCACAATTGACCAATAAAATCACTGGATTTACAGCATCATTGTTCCTACAGTATCCCTACAGGGAGGGACCTAAGTACAAAGCTTTTAATATTAGTTTATTTTCTTACTCTGGAAGATTTTTAAAGACTTTGAGGGTCAGAAATAAAACTGGGACTTGACTGGAAGGGTTAACATATTCTGCTATTTTAGGGTTTTCGGAGATGTTCTTACCTCGAGCCCACCTCCGGTAAATGATTATACACACAATGAGGATGGCGTTGTAGAGGACTATCAGCAGGATGGTGCACACCAGCCTGGGCGTAGTCATGAGAGGAGAAGGCAGAGTGGGAGGAGGGTTTGTAGACTGAACTTCTGTGAGGAAAGAAATAAATATCTGAGTTTTTCTGTGATTCTGTCAGAATAGAAAAACAAAAATTCATCCATCGTGTACTGCTACGTGAATAGAGTAAAAGCACATTAACACTGGGTAACAACTCAGATCTTGTAAGTCCATTAAGTGTGAAAAGATGTGTCAAGTAAAATTCTTATCAATCTGTGTCAGACGTTGAGGCATTTCAATAACTAGAAAGACAAACTAGAAATGAATGAATGTGTGCAATGCATGTTAGTTGTGGGGTTGAAATGTTTGGAGAGTCTCATCCTATCACAAATATGCTGTATTTACTTCTCACGACCAGAAAACTCTGTGGAGACTGTCCTTTTGTGGGATGTTCACACTTGTAAAGGCCTTCATGAGACTCGGTCACTTGGAAGCTCATCTGTCCTGTAGGTTGAAGCAAAATTAATCCATCTGGTTTGTGGAATTTAGCCGGAAAATCTGAAGTTGAGTTCTCTGCGTATCTTTCCTTGTAGGAACAGCGAAGGGTCACTGTATCTCCTTCTCTTACAGGAAGTGCAGGACTCTCCAGGATCACGACGCCATCTGAAGTACAGAAAAATGACCATTGGTGATTGAATAAGACCGTTGTCTTATAAATAGTGCAAAGACAAAGCAAATATTCTATCTTTTGTTAATTCCCTTGAAAATACGAAATGACACTAAAAGAAAAGAAAAGTGCTGTTGTTCTCCATTATTAGTACTTGTAGCTTTCTTTAGATTTTCTCTCCTTCATACTTTAACAAATGACATTTTGAATGCAGGCCATACTTTCATATTGCAGGATTCCTAATTTTAAATGAAATGAAAATGATGTCAATACTTCTTCCACAGATTATACATTATAGCCTCCATTACTACTAAGCCAGAGGGCAGTTACTGTATGGCCAAAAAGACAAAATCACAAATGTGTTTGGGCTTTGTAGGGTGAAGGTAACAACAAGGTATGCACAGTATTGACTTTCACATTAAAGCTGCAAGAAAATGTGGCATTGCAAGCTTACTGTTGACTATGATGTCGATGACGTTGCTTCTCTCCCCACGCTCAGACTCACACCAGTAATGCCCACTGTCTGCTGTGTAGACACCCCTAATGGTACAGATGGACCCATTAAGGCGACCAAACTTGTCACCACATGAAACAAGTGACCTAGAGGAAGTGGTTCTCTTCACTGTCCAGTTGCTGGAGTTCCCCGGCGTTGCACAGCTCAGAGAGATGTACTCATATCGAAAGAACTGAGTTCTATCTGGATTTATGATCAGTGTGGCTGCTGTGGGTTCAAACAGGAGACGTCAGATGTTATTTTAAACCAGATTGTCTATAAACAGGAAACCTCATGTAAATTTTCTCATGAAAAGCGATGATGTGGTCAAACCTGTCCAAGTCAGCCTGTATCTGTCATTACATTGTAAAACCACCATCTACTTGCAGGCATAACTGATTGAACTTGCATGACAGTGATGTGACTTTAAATGTATACAATTTATTTAATATGCCCGTCAATCCAAACCTGACATTTTAATGCATGGTAGATGAAGGTGAGCTACATTATAGACAGACAATTATTTTATTTTCAGAAAAGGGAAATGTAATTTACCACACACAAAATATATACGTATATTCTCACTTACTTCCATTTGTGAAATCCCTGCTGTCTGTTGTTTGTGCCATCAGCTGATCACAAAAAGTGTAAGATAGTTGTAATAGCAACCCTGTGACATAATATAAACATTTAATTGGTCAATACTTTTTTGATTTCAAATTGTTCAAAGTATTTTGAAACTTTTACTAAGTTACCCATGATCTCTTCATCTAATCACCAGAACCTTTCAGTTAGACTCATGCTATTATACCAAGCAATTAAAGTATTAAAACATTGAAATAAGGTGAAGTGATGGAGAGTGAGAAAGAGCACTAAGGAGAGCACATTTCTCTTTTCCTTTTCTTTTCAGCTTGGAATTGGTTTCCAATCAAGACAAATTCACCTTTAAAGTAACATTTTCAAGCAAACTTTGAGTTATAGAATAATTCAAAAATCTTTCCATGTTACATAGTTGGGAGTACAAGTCTTAAGTCACTGCACAAAGCACAACTTCACTATGATGTTAGAAATAAAAGAAGAGGCTACCAGTGGACAAAAACAAGAGATGTAGAGGAATTATTTGAAAAAACAAATGTTCTCACAGATCAGTACGCAGAGTGATGAAGTCCTCATCTTGTCTCAATGCTGTTTGTGTTCCTCTCAGTAACTTTCGGCCAGGCGTCTTACCCACATCCTGAGTTCACACCGGATATAAAGCCCTGCAAGCAGAAGAAAGCCACACAGTGCTGAAACACATTCACTGTTCCCCACCGTTATGTTATGCTATGCTATGCTAAATCTACACTCAATACCCCATAATGACAAAGTGAAAGTTTTAGAAATAAATAAAAAAGCTCCATAGACGCCAACAGAAACATACCAGACATCACAGCAATATGGCAGGAAACACACAGTAGACAAGCAGAATGACCTTTTCATCTATTTTTACTTGTCATTTCCATTCAGCTGTGTGCTAACTAGAAGGTCCTTACAGAACATCAAGGGGGTAAACATAGGCTTTAGTAAGTGTTAAAGTGCAGACACATTAAAGGAAAACCAGTACAGGTCTGAATGTTAGATAGTGATCCTCCAGGATGACAATGCTGCCATCCACAGGGCATGAGGGGTCACTAAATGGTTTGATGTGTATGAAAATGAAAATGATGTGAATCATATGCTATGGTCTGCACAGTCACCACATTTCAACCTAATTGAACCCCCATGGGAGTTTGGAGACTGCAGAATCAATGCCAAGGTGCACTGAAGCTGTTCTGGCAGCACATGTGTCATTGTTCATATTTATTTTGTTTTACTGTAACTGTGAAGCCATTTATGTGCACAGCCTTTGGGTCGAAAACAAATTTCCCTATGGGGCCAAAAAAGTATATTACACACCATACTAAGATTCTTAATCTTTGACTTTCCTTTAATTTATCACCTGTCGGTACAACAGTAGCAAAGGACAGGTTCAGAATTGTTCAAGTCTCTCTTAAAACCACAGTCAGGAGCCACTGAAACCTGTTTTTCTTGCTTGAATCATGCCTCCTGTTCATACTGACCATTAGATGATTCCCTTCATAATGCACTTACAAGTAATGGGGAACAAAATCCACAGTCAAATCAAGTATATCTTTCAACGTTAGTGCCAAAATCCCTCTTTTTGTTACTACACTTCAGTCACAGCTCAACAGGGAAACACTAAGAGGGAATTTGAGTGTGATTGGTGAAATTATTTTATTTCACTGTGTTAGTATGGAGTCACTTCCATGTGTCTTGACCTCTTTGAAGCGTCAGTGTTGAAGATTATGACTTGGTGAGGAACACCATCTGCTGGTATGTTGACGAAACCACAACCAGCAGCAGACTATGTGTAATATGACACTGCAAAAGGAGAGTATCACTATTTGAATGTTTTTTAAATATAAAAAACTCCCTAAAGTCTGAATTGGCAGATACATTTCATAGGCAAGACGAAACGTGGTAAGTTTAATGGATATTTTTCAGTTATTAAACAACTGAAATGGTAAATTACCAAATACTGAACAACATACTTCAAACCATAGAGGGTTTTTTTTCTGTTTTTTCTTCAATAACTGTTCAACAACAGTTTTTGTCTTTTTGTTTCTTCTTCGCTTCTTATCAGTGCTTATACTTGTCATTCATCTTATTATTGACAATCTCTACAGTCCATTAATGAATCACTGTGAGTGTTGTAAAAAACAAACAGACAGCAAGTGAAACTGTTGCAGCAGTCTGGGCGTTGGCGGCAAACCTGTGCAGATAAAACAGGATTAGGGTTAGGGTTACATCTCTGCACTTAAATTTGTGTGTGTGCCCAGTTGGTTGATCTATCTACTGTACCTGTATGTGTGTGTGCATTTATGTCTGTCTGTTCTATATCTGATCAAACTCTCCCTGGCTGATTTTCAGTTAAAATTTGACGATTGACGTTTTGGAGGGAATCTGCACACTTTTAAGCATTAAGGGCCCCCACACACATACTCCTAGTCTTGCACATGCGCATAAACACGCTCCCTATACGTATGTGTGTGACGTAAAGGAGTTTTGTTTGGGATGGCCCAGGCGGGGAGTTCCAGTCCTCTGAAATGATGCCAACGTGGAAGTAATTTAAAACTGCATTCTATCAAAAGGCCACCAGGGGGCGACCGTTTTGGTGTCAAAAGGACTTCCGTCTCTATATAAGTCAATGGAGAATTCACCAACTTCTCACTTGATTTCTAACCTCAGTAAACGTTTTCAAAATGTGTTTATGGTCTCAATCGCTAGTTTAAAGCCTTCTTCAATGCAGTATGATGTTCATTTGTGAAATTTTGGCCTCCCTGATTTTATATTTGACGATAAAGCAGGGTATGCATTAGGGCGTGGCTACGTCGTGATTGACAGGTTGATTGGTTCACAGGTTCAGGAGGGCGCCTCATGCTCCTCCTAATGTCCATATGAGTAGAATCCGTGTTTTTTTTTTACCTGGCATGCACCGGATATTTTCAAGATGGCGCTTCCCAGATCCGAAACTATTCGCTTCCAAGCAGCAGTACACAAACCAATGGGTGACGTCACGGATGTTACGTCCATTTTATATACAGTCTATGGGTGAAACAAGGAGTCGATTCACATCTGTCCGCTGTACTTCTGCTTTGCACGGTCGACACTGTGCTTCGTGTGAAACAGTCTGCTGGATTTCACTACTACAAGAGAGGAATGGAGGATAACCAGGACTCAGAGATCTGCATTGTTAACTGCGTTAAAAAGGAAGAATCAGACTCAGTCGCTGTCACTATCGATACACAGGTCAGTGATCATGACTTCATTATAAAACTGGATTCATAACGAGACTAAAGACGAGAGGACGAGTCTCGTTGGTGTTCTAGGTTTATTGGTAGTTGTATTAACTGGTTGCATCCATGCATGTATTAAAAGAGCTTCATACCAGATCAAAAATGGCGCCCATTCATTCTCATAACAATTGATTGGCTGGCACATATCCCAAAAAAGTTTTTACCTTCCAGTCATACAAAATAAGACAATATTTTCTTAATGAAAGTGTTTATTTCTGAATTGACAAATCGTACAGGGGACCAAGCTACTTCACTACTGATGAAGAATTCATCCATCAGACGTAATTAGATATTTCCCACTCTCAGTTTATAGAGGACTGTTAAGTTTATCCACTAAATTGTTGTCTTAAAACATCATTACTGTATGGAGCTTCGTCAGGGGTCCAACTTGGTGGAAAAGTTCTGCAGGAGCTTTCATAATGCTTATATCCGAAGTTGTATTACTTCTCTTCAAAGTCAGTGTCTCATTTCCTTTCATTGTTGAAAAAATAATGTTTCCTAACATTACCAGCAATGTTTGGACTGATTTGAACAGATTTTCTGTCCCAAATAAGATTAAAAGAAAATTCATATTAAAAATGTAACCCAATACTATCCATGCATTCACAATTTTAGACCTGATGTTTTGCCTTTACTATTTACTGTACTTTTCTGCAAAATGGAAGTTAAAATCTTTTTCTCATATATGTAATTATGTTTGTATGCATTCAACTAACCTTTGGCCCAAATTTCCTTATTAGTCTGGGAGACTCATAAGGTCTAGGTCTCTATTGCTGTGTCTTTTGGGGAAACATTATATTAATCTTATCTTATCTTGCAGTAACTTGTCACTGGAAGACTGCAGTCTAGACCTGCTCGATGTGAAGAGTCCATCAAGAACTTTTCTTGTGATTTGGTGTTAAAAATGAAATAGAATTGAAGGTTAGGGAGTCTGTTGCATTATTTGGAAGAAATTGGACTGAACAAAACAATTTAGTGGTCAGTTAAATGTTTTTTAAAAATGTATTTATCTAATTATGTTGTTGTTTCTTGTTTGTTTAAGGGCATAGATAACTCACACTCAACCAACATAGTAGGTGGCAGTAATGCACCTCAACACTGGTTGCCAGTCGACATAAAACAGGAAAAAGAAGAAGAAGTAGAACAGTCCGTTAGTCAGGGAGGAGACTTGCAAGATATCACCGACCAGGATCACTCCAAGAGCGGAAAGGAGGAGAACCAGAACTCATGGGACCACACAAACAACCCTATTAATGCAGAAGAATCAGGCTCAACCTCTGCTACCACTGAAAAACAGGTCAGTGTTCATGACTTCATGATAAAGACCAGCTAAAGAGACTAAAGACAGAAAGATTTGAGAGTCTGTGTATCATCCGTTTATTCTGTTGTTGAAGAGAAAGTCAGAAAAAAGGAAACTAAAACACTTACTGTACACACCTTGTGTTCAGAGTTTTTCAGGCGTGAAAACTACAAAAAGGTTTCAGTGTTTCCCAATTCACCTAGTGATAATGGTAATGGTAATTTCCTCAGGTGAAAAACAGACTTAAAACCATTAAAACAAAATGTACTTCCCAGGAAAAAGAAAATCCTTTGAGGGTCTTTTAGTAAAACCAATTGCTGAAGAAACCAAAATGTTACATTTAACTTTGAACTGAAAACACCCTGAAATAGCAACGACTACAGTCTATGCCTTTGGTGACTCTTGGGTAACCATGGTTACGTTAGCTAACCAACATTGTTGTCACAGTAGTATCAGTTGCTTGTCCACACAAATATTAGGAGAGGTCTAGATTTATATACATAAATAAACAGTTACAAGGGATATAAAGCCCTACAAGCAGAAGAAACAAAACACCTTCACTGTTCTCCACCGTTATGTTATGCTATGTTAAAATCATTTAAATTATTTTTTTCTCTCAGCAATCTACACTCAATACCCCATATTGACAAAGTGAAAGTTTTAGAAATAAATAAAAAAAACTCCATAGACGCCAACAGAAACATACCAGACATCACAGCAATATGGCAGGAAACACACAGTAGACAAGCAGAATGACCTTTTCATCTATTTTTACTTCATGTCGTGTTTTCGTTATGACACCTGTAACAGTGTTGTTGTCATTTCCATTCAGCTGTGTGCTAACTAGAAGGTCCTCAGTGGATGCTTCTGAAGTTCAGAAACTTGCCATAGAAACATCAGTTTGCTGCTGGCGTCAATGTTTTCCTGAGCACATGCACTGGAATTTAGAATTCAGGCATTTAGATTGAACACCAGGAATACTGACTATTGACTTCTGGCTTGCCATGGATTGAAGCTATAGACTTTATATGATTTATACACAATTTTAAAGGTTTTGCAAATATGAAACCTCAATGGATGAAAAATTCTTGATAGAAAGAGTCATAATTGATCTTACATGCAGTTCAAGATGTCTTGTCTACAGTTTTACAGACATCTTTCTTACAATGGTGATCTATGGGGAAACGGAACAGAACATCCATGGGGTAATCATAGGCTTTAGTAAGTGTTAAAGTGCAGACACATTAAAGGAAAACCAGTACAGGTCTGAATGTTAGATAGTGATCATCCAGGATGACAATGCTGCCATCCACAGGGCATGAGGGGTCACTAAATGGTTTGATGTGTATGAAAATGAAAATGATCATATGCTATGGTCTGCACAGTCACCACATTTCAACCTAATTGAACCCCCATGGGAGTTTGGAGACTGCAGAATCAATGCCAAGGTGCACTGAAGCTGTTCTGGCAGCACATATGTCATTGTTCATATTTATTTTGTTTTACTGTAACTGTGAAGCCATTTATGTGCACTGCCTTTGGGTTGAAAACAAATTTCCCTATTGGGCCAATAAAGTATATTACACACCATACTAAGACACTTAATCTTTGACTTTCCTTTAATTTATCACCTGTCCGTACAACAGTAGCAAAGGAAAGATTCAGAATTGTTCAAGTCTCTCTTAAAACCACAGTCAAATGAACACTGAAACCTGTTTTTCTTGCTTGAATCATTCCCCCTGTTCATACTGACCATTAGATGATTCCCTTCATAATGCACTTACAAGTAATGGGGAACAAAATCCACAGTCAAATCAAGTATATCTTTCAACTTTAGTCTTTTTAGTGCCAAAATCCCTCTTTTTGTTACTACACTTCCATCACAGCTCAACAGGGAAACACTAAGAGGGAATTTGAGTGTGATTGGTGAAATGATTTGATTTCACTGTGGTAGTATGAAGTCACTTCCATGTGTCTTGACCTCTTTGAAGCGTCAGTGTTGAAGATTATGACTTGGTGAGGAACACCATCTGCTGGTATGTTGACGAAACTTGTCATTCATCTTATTATTGACAATCTCTACAGTCCATTAATGAATCACTGTGAGTGGTGTAAAAAACAAACAGACAGCAAGTGAAACTGCTGCAGCAGTCTGGGCGTTGGCAGCAAACCTGTGCAGATAAAACAGGATTAGGGTTAGGGTTACATCTCTGCACTTAAATTTGTGTGTGTGCATTTATGTCTGTCTGTTCTATATCTGATCAAACTCTCCCTGGCTGTTTTTCAGTTAAAATGTGACGATTGACGTTTTGGAGGGAATCTGCACACTTTGAAGCATTAAGGGCCCCCACACACATACTCCTAGTCTTGCACATGCGCATAAACACGCTCCCTATACGTATGTGTGTGACGTAAAGGAGTTTTGTTTGGGATGGCCCAGGCGGGGAGTTCCAGTCCTCTGAAATGATGCCAACGTGGAAGTAATTTAAAACTGCATTCTATCAAATGGCCACCAGGGGGCGACCGTTTTGGTGTCAAAAGGACTTCCGTCTCTATACAAGTCAATGGAGAATTCACCAACTTCTCACTTGATTTCTAACCTCAGTAAACGTTTTCAAAATGTGTTTATGGTGTCAATCGTTAGTTTAAAGCCTTCTTCAATGCAGTATGATGTTCATTTGTGAAATATTGGCCTCCCTGATTTTATATGTGACGATAAAGCAGGGTATGCATTAGGGCGTGGCTACGTCGTGATTGACAGGTTGATTGGTTCACAGGTCCAGGACCTGGCACAGGATTGGCTGGCACATATCCCAAAACAGTTTTTACCTTCCAGTCATACAAAATAAGACCCTATTTTCTTAATGAAAGTGTTTATTTCTGAATTGACAAATCGTACAGGGGACCAAGCTACTTCACTACTTATGAAGAATTCATCCATCAGACGTAATTAGATATTTCCCATTCTCAGTTTATAGAGGACTGTTAAGTTTATCCACTAAATTGTTGTCTTAAAACATCATTACTGTATGGAGCTTCGTCAGGGCTCCAACTTGGTGGAAAAGTTCTGCAGGAGCTTTCATAATGCTTATATCCGAAGTTTTATTACTTCTCTTCAAAGTCAGTGTCTCATTTCCTTTCATTGTTGAAAAAATAATGTTTCCTAACATTACCAGCACTGTTTGGACTGATTTGAACAGATTTTTTGTCCCAAATAAGATTAAAAGAAAATTCATATTAAAAATGTAACCGAATACTATCCATACATTCACAATTTTAGAACTGATGTTTTGCCTTTACTATTTACTGTACTTTTCTGCAAAATGGAAGTTAAAATCTTTTTCTCATATATGTAATTATGTTTGTATGCATTCAACTAACCTTTGGCCCAAATTTCCTTATTAGTCTGGGAGACTCATAAGGTCTAGGTCTCTATTGCTGTGTCTTTTGGGGAAACATTATATCTTATCTTAACGTTATCTAAACGTTATATCTTATCTTATCTTGCAGTGATTTGTCACTGGAAGAGTGCAGTCTAGACCTGCTCGATGTGAAGAGTTCATCAAGAACTTTTCTTGTGATTTGGTGTTATAAATTAAATGTAATTGAAGGTTAGGCAGTCTGTTCCATTATTGGACTGAACAAAACCATTTAGTGGTCAGTTAAATGTTTTTTTTAAATGTATTTATCTAATTATGTTGTTGTTTCTTGTTTGTTTAAGGGCATAGATAACTCACACTCAACCAACATAGTAGGTGGCAGTAATGCACCTCAACACTGGTTGCCAGTCGACATAAAACAGGAAAAAGAAGAAGAAGTAGAACAGTCCGTTAGTCAGGGAGGAGACTTGCAAGATATCACCGACCAGGATCACTCCAAGAGCGGAAAGGAGGAGAACCAGAACTCATGGGACCACACAAACAACCCTATTAATGCAGAAGAATCAGGCTCAACCTCTGCTACCACTGAAAAACAGGTCAGTGTTCATGACTTCATGATAAAGACCAGCTAAAGAGACTAAAGACAGAAAGATTTGAGAGTCTGTGTATCATCCGTTTATTCTGTTGTTGAAGAGAAAGTCAGAAAAAAGGAAACTAAAACACTTACACACCTTGTGTTTAGAGTTTTTCAGGCGTGAAAACTACAAAAAGGTTTCAGTGTTTCCCAATTCACCTAGTGATAATGCTAATGGTAATTTTCTCAGGTGAAAAACAGACTTAAAACCATTCAAACAAAATGTACTTCCCAGGAAAAAGAAAATCCTTTGAGGGTCTTTTAGTAAAACCAAATGCTGAAGAAACCAAAATGTTACATTTAACTTTGAACTGAAAACACCCTGAAATAGCAACGACTACAGTCTATGCCTTTGGTGACTCTTGGGTAACCATGGTTACGTTAGCTAACCAACATTGTTGACACAGTAGTATCAGTTGCTTGTTCACACAAATATTAGGAGAGGTCTAGATATCCTAACTTAGTCTGTGATTGGGGTCAAGCTTGAAAAACATCTACATTTCCCATAATGCAATTCTAATTATTGTTTTAGATCACTTGCTCCCACTTGTCATCTCACTTACTCACTCTTTCTCTGTATTTTTGTCTGTCATCATAGAAACCAAAAAGAAGAAACGGACTCAAACATCACCGCTGTAAACACTGTGACAAAGCCTTCACAACATTACAGTATTTACAGATTCATCAGAGAGTTCATACAGGAGAGAAACTTCATACCTGTGAACACTGTGGGAAAGCTTTCACTCAAGACAGTACTCTAAAAAAACACCAACTTATCCACTCTGGAGAGAAACCGTACTCTTGTGACCAATGTGGGAAAACATTCACTCAAGACAGTAATCTAAAAACCCACCAACGCACTCATAGTGGAGTGAAGCCACACAAGTGTGAGCAATGTGAGAGAAGTTTCTCTTCACGTAGTCATCTAAAACGCCACCAACGCATCCATACTGGAGAAAAACTGTACAGTTGTGAGTCATGTGGTAAAGCGTTCACTAGAGCTAGTAATCTAAAAGATCACAGACGTATTCACACTGGAGAGAAGCCCTACAGCTGTGACCAATGTGGGAAAACTTTCACTCAGGACAGTACTCTAAAAAAACACCAGCGTATCCACTCTGGAGAGAAACCGTACTCTTGTGACCAATGTGGGAAAACATTCACTCAAGACAGTAATCTAAAAACCCACCAACGCATTCATAGTGGAGTGAAGCCACACAAGTGTGAGCAATGTGGGAGAAGTTTCTCTTCACGTAGTCATCTAAAAAGCCACCAATGCATCCATACTGGAGAAAAACTGTACAGTTGTGAGTCATGTGGTAAAGCGTTCACTAGAGCTAGTAATCTAAAAGAGCACAGACGTATTCACACTGGAGAGAAGCCATACTGGTGTGAACAGTGTGGGAAAACTTTCAATACAGACCGTAATCTAAAAAGCCATGTGCGTATTCACACTGGAGAGAAGCCGTACTGGTGTGAGCAATGTGGGAAAACTTTTACTCATAGCGGTAGCTTAAAAAGCCACCAATGCAGTCACTCAGCATCGTGTTGAACATGTTTTAGAGGCAGGTTAGTGTCTCCTCTCAATGCCTTCAAAGGTTCCATTTGTAATAATTGTGAAGCCATTTACAAAGGTGCAGACTTGTCAGACTTAATTTTTGACGGAATTCACATTCACATTATGGAATGATTATAACCATTGTTTTGTTATCATGAAAGATGCAAAATTAAGTAAACCCATGAAATGAGTCTGAACACGTATAGCAATAGTTGTCTTCCCTTAGTTTGTCTATAATAATTTAGATTTTTTTGTTTTTAAGTACTGAAATGTACAGAAGAGTATTAGGGCCACTGGAGAAAAAAATTGAATTCTGAAAAAAAAAGTCAGAATTCTGACTTTAATCTTAGAATTCGGACTCTTTTTCCAAAACCTAAAAAAAATTAGGGAGGATTTTTTTTTTTTTTTTTTTTTGGAAAAAAATGAATAAAAAATTATTATTTGAAAACATGGAGGGAAAAAAATCCTCCCTAAAAAAAAAAAAGTAACATTTTTTTTAGGTTTCCATATTGTATGACATATTGTTTATTCTGAAAGTAATTTGTTTCAGTAAAATTACAATAAAAACTTGGGTTACATATATGGATACAGCACAGCATCTATTTGCATGTATTTATTTATTATGTGAGGATTGTTTAGGAATTGAAAACTGCACATGGGCCTGAAATATAAACCTAGGAGTTATAACAGAAGCAGGAAAAGTAAAAACTTTACATGACATGAAATATATGGTATATTTGTATATTATCATTTTTGTCTTATTTAATCTTTTTTTGATCAGCCGGTGTCACGGACATTAAAATCTCTTTTCCAAGAGAGACCTCAGTACAAAAAACGTTTATTAGACAAACACAAGCATCACACAGAAACTACACAACTACACAATAAACAAGGAATTAATACAAATAAATAAAAACAGTTACAAGAATCATAAAAACATCAGATAATAAAGCTTTAAAATACTTAAGTGGAATGTAAGGGGAGGGAGGGAGGAAAGGAAGGAAGGGAGGATGGGAGGAAGGAAAGGTAGGACGGAGGGAGGGAGGAAAAAAGGAAGGAGGGAGCGAGGGAAGGAGAAAGGAAAATAGGAAGGGAGGAAGGACGGAAAGAAAGAAGGAAGGGAGAAAGGAAAGGAAGGGAGGAGGGAGAGAGGGTTGAAGGGAGGAATGAAAGAAGGACGGAGGAAAGAAGGAAGGAAGGTAGGACGGAGGGAGGTAGGGAGAAAGAAAAAGAGGAAGGAGGGAAGGAAGGGAGGAAAGGAAGGAAAGAAGGATGGGAGGAAGGAAAGCAAGGAAGGTAGGACGGAGGGAGGGAGGAAAAAAGGAATGAGGGGAGGTAGTATATGGGATATTGAGGCCTTCATTAATGATGTGGCAATTTAAAAGGAAAGACTTGTATAAACTGTATACAACAAACTGTGTATAAACATTAAAAGGTCAAAGAGGAATAATGGGTTGGAAATCTCTTTTTTATACATTTTTCAAACATCACACAAGATTTCCTATAGCATACATTACATCAGTCAGTAAGCAGCCTGTGATCTATTGTCACTTGTCTGCTTTGTTGCATTATGGCGCCATCTTGTGGTTAAAATATAAAGTACAGCCAAAAGATCAAACTCCAACAACATATATCAAAGCTAAATAACAACAGTTAAACTTGTACAGGACCATCTCAAATCAGTAGAGGGCAGAAGGAGATCATGGAATATTGAGAAAAAGGTTTTAGTTATGTACATGAAGAAGAAACAATACCTCATCCTGACCCTTTTATACATTAATTCAGAGGTTTGTCCTGATTGGATTTACAACAGGTGGAAGATAATGAGTCCAAAACTAAAGTAAAACCTTCAGAAATCAGCAAATCATGAACTAAAGTTGACTCGAAGGAAGGAAGGAAGGAAGGAAAGGAGTAAGGAGGGAGGGAGGAAAGGAGGAAGGAGAGAAGGAAGGAAGGAAGGAAAGGAGTAAGGAGGGAGGGAGGAAAAGAGGAAGGAGAGAAGGAAGGTAAGGAGGGAGGGAGGGAGGGAGGAAGGAGAGAAGGAAGGAAGGAAGGAGGGGGAGAACGAACGAAAAATTAAAGAAAGAGGGAGGAAAGAAGAGATGGGGTCAATTTGACCCGGGAGGACGACAGGAAAGTTAAAAAAATGTTTTCTGTATTGAAATAAATAGAAATCGGTTTCATCATGTGTCAGTGTGTCTAGTTCTACTTCCTGACTAGAGACTCCGCCTCTCTTTTCTGTCTCTTCTCATCGTGTGGGTCTCACTCTTTCAGTCAGCAGCAGGTCAAAATGAAAGTTGCAGCTCTCTATCTGCTTCTCTGTAAGTAAATCTGTATTTTGTTATAATTTTGTCTGTTTTACTTTTACTATTACGTTTCTTGGATTTCATCACCTTTTCATATTCATCTCATTTTGGGCAGTATATGTATAGATTAAGCAAAGGCAAACGCTAATTGTCCTATAGTGAGATCTCTGTAGTTTATAATGTGTGTTTCTTTAATTTTACAGCATTTCTATGAGTTTCATCAAGTTTTTATCAAACAGTATTTTGTCCCACCTCATCTTGACTTATGTGATATTTTGAGTTGGAGAGGTCTTCATGTTTTCGCATCATCTCTACCCAACAGGGTTTCACTTTACTTCAAGTCCCCCTATTCATCATTTAGTCAAAGTCAAAAAGTCAAAGTCGGCTTTATTGTTAATTTCTTCACATGTTAAGGCATACAAAGGAATCGAGAAGACGTTTCTCACTATCACACGGTGGAACAGATAAAGACAGATGATTCCTAACACTAAAGAGTTAACATTGAAGTACACAACAGATAAGACATTTACTAATAAAAATAAATTTTAAAAAAATAGAATAGATAGACAGTAAGATAAAATTAGATTTTTGGAGTCTACTTTTGTATATGTAGGAAGTAGCAGCATACGTTTCTGTATAGTTAAGTTGTGGTAGTGCAAAAAGACAGTAATAGCAGCAAAAAGGCAGTAAAGGCAGCAAAAAGGCAGTAATAGCAGTGCAAAAAGGCAGTAATGGGAGCAAAAAGGCAGTAATAGCAGCAAAAAGGCAGTAATAGCAGTGCAAAAAGGCAGTAATAGCAGTGCAAAAAGGCAGTAATAGCAGCAAAAAGGCAGTAATAGCAGCAAAAAGGCCGTAACAGCAGTGCAAAAAGGCAGTAATAGCAGCAAAAAGGCAGTAATAGCAGTGCAAAAAGGCAGTAATAGCAGCAAAAAGGCAGTAATGGCAGTGCAAAAAGGCAGTAATAGCAGCAAAAAGGCAGTAATAGCAGTGCAAAAAGGCAGTAATAGCAGTGCAAAAAGGCAGTAATAGCAGCAAAAAGGCAGTAATAGCAGTGCAAAAAGGCAGTAATAGCAGCAAAAAGGCAGTAATAGCAGCAAAAAGGCAGTAATAGCAGTGCAAAAAGGCAGTAATAGCAGCAAAAAGTTCTGTAAGATATATTTTTAACAGAAACGGTGCAAAAAGAACAGTCAGTAAATAAATAGCAGCAATTTCAGTCTGTGGGCGGGGGGGGTTGGCTTTCTGACGGCCTGGAGGATATGGCTGGAGGGAGTGAGGGGTGAGAGTTTAGGTGTCTGACAGCCTGGTGTATGTCTTTCGGTGCATGATCTACAACAATATAGTTTTTCAACAGATATAAGGACGTTTTTGAGTGTTTTTTATTGTTCCGTATATGTTTTCAACAACTTCTCCTATGAAGACATATGTTGTATTATTACATATGTATTTTATAATATTGTCATTCATCATCTGTTTATACAGCCGCCTCCTCTTAAGGATGCCCAAAAGAGGAGTAAATGTTAATATACTGCTTATCAATGCTAAACATAAGGCGTATAGGACTAGTAGTAAAAAAGATCCAGCTGAGATGCTTGTTAGTTTGTTGTCTTTGCATATTAATATAGTGCATTTTTAAGTGTTTTTGCTTCTCCACTATTTATCTTTAAATCGTAGTCTGCTTATAAATACAGCAAGTTCTCCAAAAAGTACGTTGTTAGTCCATCTTCATCAGCAGGACATCATTCGTCTGTGCTTTCCAAAACTACACATGATGTCTGACGGTGTGGTTAAAGTCTGATTAGGTTTCAGGAAACATGAGGGTTTAGATTAAAATGATCACATTGTTAGTGGTTAAAGAAACTTGGTTTGGTTTGAACTCACTGCTTCCTGTAAGTAAGATGACCTTTAATTTCTAGCTCACAGGTGGTTAAGCTTAGTGGACGATCGCACTTGACTCGTGGCTGAAAAAGTGAAACAAACCTCGTAAAACGTGGAAATTAAGGATTGATTTATTCATTGATCTACAAAACATAAAACTTTTTGTGTTTCATTTTGTCTAATTTAGTGATGAATTCTTTGGATCCTGGTCAAGCACAAGGTAAGTTGTCTCTAATAGTCATTATGAAGACATGAATGGTCACATTATTTTTATTTCATTCATTGTCCATGCAATTACATGGTCGCCTATAAAGTTGTAATAATTTTGTTTTCAGACACATTCCTCTTTTTATTTTCTATTTATACACATCAGTAATCACCTTTGACCAGGTATAATGAGATTGATCAATACAATTTTGAGAATATTTACACTTTATCTATCAAGAATAAATCACATTGTCACAATCATTTCATCGAAAGAGGTAAAACATATTTTATTCCAACTTTATTGGCGACCGTGTATGTTGAGATTTTAGGGTTCAAATCCCTTTTTTATTTATTTAAATCTACACTTTTAGTAATTTTCCCCTTAATCCTAAAAACTATGTTTTCATTTGATTGTGTTTCTCAGTGTGTGTAAAACACTTTGTTGCTCTGTAAATAAATTGACTTGACTTCTCTGCCTCCTTCTCTCCTCTAGTCTCTCTGTCGGTTCACCCTAAAAAAACACAGTTCTTTAAATATGACAGTTTTTCCTTGAGCTGTGAGGAAGAGGAGCAGAGGAAGGAAAAAGAGGAAGAGATGACTGGATGGAGTGTGATGAAGAAGACGGTGGATGGAGAGGTTTGTTTTTCCAGTCCAGTCATTTTTTATAATTGACATTTAATAATTCATTAATGTTGGATGCCAACTATACCTCTGGTTGACTCTCCTTCAGGTGCATGAATGTCCGTCGCCCTGCTCCAGCCTTACTGCCTACCCTTTCACAGACAGCGGAGTCTACTGGTGTGAAAGTGGACTTGGAGCGACCAGCAGCCCCATCAACATCAGTGTAACTGGTAGGCTGGAGCACTGTCACATATAACTGAGTGGCTGACTTTTCCTTTAGTGCTAAGGTCCAAATTTTCACTCTCTATTTGATGGATTGGCACCAAATTCTGTGCAGATATTGACGGTTCCCAGTAAATGTATTATAATGAGTTTGATCCACAGACTTTCCATGTAGCTCGACCATCATGTTACCATGGTGTTGTTAAAATATCTCAACCAATACAGCATAGATTGTTGGGACATTTGGTCCCTTTCTTCCTTCCTTCCTTCCTTCCTTCCTTCCTTCCTTCCTTCTTCCCTCCCTCCCTCCTTCTGTCTTTCTTTCCTCGCCATTACCTTCCTTCTTTCCTCTGTCCTTCTTTCCTTCCTTCCTCCCTTCCTCTTTTCCTTCCTCCCTCCCTCTCTCCTTCTTTCTTTCCTCCCTTCCTTCCCTCCCTCCTTTCCTTACTTCTTCCTCCCTTCCTTCCTTCCTTCCTTCCTTCCTTCCTTCCTTCCCTCCTTTCCTTCCTTCCTTCCTTCCTTCCTTCCTTCCTCCCTCCCTCCCTTTCTTCCTTTCCTTCCTTTTTCCTGCCTTCCTTCCTCCCTCCTTTCTTTTCTTCCTTCCTTCCTTCCTCCCTCCTTTGCTTCCTTCTTCCTCCCTTCCATCCTTCCTTCCTCCCTCCCTTCCTTCCTTCTTTCCTTTCCTTCTTCCTCCCTTCCTTCCTTGACTCTAGGACAACAGGAGGGTTAAATTCAACACCATTGTAGGCCTAATTCTAAACATTTAGGTCTTTATATCAACAATTCTGATAAATTATCAGAGATGGAAGACTGAACTACATCTAACCTTCAGTACAAAGCGATTATTGGTTATATATGTGATGTGTTTGCGCTTCGTGTTCATGTCCTTGTCATTCAGCTGGTACTGTGATCCTTGAGGGTCCAGTCCATCCTGTGATGGAGGGAAATGATGTGACTCTACGCTGCAGAGGCAAAGTTTCAGGGTCTGCTTGCGACCACATTGTTCATTTCTATAAAGGCGGCCGGCTCATCAACACCAGCACTACTGGAAACATGACTGTCCGCAATGTTTCCAAGTCTGATGAAGGACTCTACAAGTGTGATCTCTGCGGATCGCAAGAATCCCTGCAGAGCTGGCTGATTGTCAGAGGTGAGATATTTGAATGATTAAGAGGTCTGAACAGGCAGCAGCTACCACAGTTTGAAGCTGAAACCGATGTGGAAGAAACTTAAAGCACTTTAACCATGAAAAGTTTACAGGAAGTAAACAGCATATTGTTTTTACAACTGATTATTTGATTTGAGTGAACCCTTAACGCTCATATCAAACTGGGCCCTTAATCATTACAGATATTGGCTGATTGAAAAGTTCATGAGTGGTAACGACACAATATATAGAAAAGTTATTGTGACAAATGAAGTGCGTTTCCTGTGAGTGCTTCACAATAAAAGCTAGCCTGCTAAAACGGGCTAAAGCAGCCTGTTTCAGACAGAGGCTGAACTGACGGGAGGTTTTTAACTTTAAAAGATGCAAAGATATTCCAGTAGAGATCCAAAATATAAATATATAGAGCCGGTAATTTGCAGGATGTGTCGTTAGTCTTGTCTTTAGTTGTTCTTAAAGTCGAGTCAACACCTGACTAGCAAACCAGCAGCCGACTAACTCATTGTTGCCTCTGTAGCATCACCTGCAGGCCAGGATCCTCCAGCCCCCCTGCTGTCTGTCTTCACACTAGTGCGCCACCTGGTGGTGGGAAGTCCTTACCTGCTGTCCACCATCATGCTGGGACTCATATACAGAGACAGAGCAAGAGGTGAGAACAGCTGCACTATTTAATCTCAGATTGATGGATGAATGATGTAAGACTAAAAAAAAAAGTTTATCTCCTTATTGTATTTGGCAACTAGGTGTCAATGTTGCATTTGCCAAACCAGAAAGTAAAGAGAGTGAAAAATGTCAGCAGAAAAAAACATTTTAAACTCATTGTTTTTTGTACTGATTGAACTAATAATCCATATGTAAGAATATAAACTGGTAATCGGTGAACTTCAGACATTACCCAGACTAGCTGTTTCCCCGTCTTTATGCTAAGCTAACCAGCTGCTAGCTTTAACTTCATATGTACTCTACAGATATAAGAGTGGTATCAACCTTCTCATTCAACTCTCAGCAAGAAGAGAGACTTTATCAGCATAAACAGTTAGTGACGAGTTAAAAGACAATTTGTCGAAACAGAAATCTCTTAAAGGCCATTTTTTAAAATATTCTTGTATATAATTTTTGCAGTGCGGCGTGCGAAAACACTGAGGCGAACATGTAATGATGTCATAATGGAAATTACTGCATGACAACAGAAACCTCTAAGATGGACGAGCATTACTGCAGTTCTCAGATTCAATCGAAAATGAAGAAGAAAACATCCTGCTTTTGCTGGTTTAAGTCCTTCTTTTTTTCTTCAAATGTTGCCTAATTAAACTTATTGTGTGTATGAACTTAAAATGCTTTTCATGCAGATTTGACAATTTTATGTATCACAATATCTTTGTGTTTTTTATGCCATGTTTGTGTTTATTTGTGTCTGTGTGTTTTGCTGACATGCAAAGTAAACTGTTTTAATCTTTCCAGTTTTTACTGTAAAATTTTTGTTTTTATGTAAATGCCACTGTGTATGAAATGCACTATATAAATAAAGCTGCTTTGCCTTAGTCCGCCTCACAGCTGTTATAAATAGAGTCAGGCACACATTCGATCTCTGGCTGAGCGGTTGGGGCCAAGCGCTCACCGTTTGCATAACAGCATGGTAGACAGGAAACTGAGGGCGTTTGTGGTGAGAGGTACTTGTTCATATCGAGGACCCCAAAACTGAAACGAATTAGACCTCGTACTCCCATCTGTTAAGCTTTTTGCTTTTAGATGTTTTACTACAGAAACTGCAGTTAACCTGTGACCAAAACAGTTTGACAGTAAACTACTAATGGATGGGATTATAGTGGGAGACCCCTGGACCCTTCAATGATTGTTCAGGTGTAACATCTGACTCAATATGTACATTTCTTCAATCAAATCAATCAAACCACTCAACAATCTTGTGGTACAATCACTGCTGGTAAGGAATCACTCAGATACATGATATAATACAATATAGTACAATATCGTATGATCCAGATGATAAAATAAAATGCAGTATAATATCCACTAGTCATCCGTTTGTCTAAATGCTGCTCATGGTGTTCAGGTTCACAGCAAGTTGAAGCAGGGCAAGAGTACAGGAACATCATGTACAGGTTGAGGTCGCTACGCTCATCACACTGAGCAAAGCACACATATGCATTCACACCTGCAACTTGTGACAATGTGTTTGCACCGTGGGAGGAAACCACCTGCTGAGAGCCGCTCCGAAACCCTGTAACACACGACATCATCCAACGTTACTGTCCAATCAAACATGAGCATGTGTCTTGCATTTAAAACACCACAACCTTGAAATGAATATCCAGAGACCCCCGTCGAGCTTGATCAAATTACTATAAAATATACACAATATTTTGATCGTCATACTATATTTTTGTGGTAGGTTTACATGGAATAATATACTTTTCCCCAAAATATTAACATGAAATTATGTGAAATGTGTGCTGATGGATGTGACTCAAACTGCCGGAATCAGAAGCAGCTTTATTGCCAAGTGAGTTTATAAATACTCAGCAAGCAAAAATGCAAAATACCTTGACCGGAAATGTGCAAATATTCATATAAACAGCTGCTGATGTGCTGTTAAGTTATTATAAAAGATGAATGAGTGAACGTAGTGTTGTGTGCAAAATGTGTGTGCTAATTCCTTCAATCTGTGGATCCCTCCTTCATTTCCTATTCACACTGTATTGTGATTTTAAAAAAGTGACTTGAATTGGTTTAATGTTGTTTTCAGTAGAAACGAGTAATGAACACAACACTGACATATCATCAGCTTTAAAGTTGATATGTTGAACTTGTATAGCATATGTTGCTTATTCCCACATCCAGCAGTTACTGATCAACGTTATCATTTGTTAGGAGTCGTGTTTCTGTCCAATATTCACTCTCTTTTAGCTCTGTTTTTACTCTCTACCAACTACTGAGGGAAATATCTAAATGCTCCACTATGTTCACCAGCTAGTCTACAGCTAACTGTGTCTGCCGTTTGGTGTTGAGCAGGTAGTGTACAGTGACTTTTTAAAAGCTTTTTCTCTGAAAGCTGCTGCTTGATGTGGAAGGCGAGTTAAACTATGAGCTGAAACTAACTATAAACCTCCTTACAGCCGAGGGGAGCTTCAGCTTCTCTGAGTATACTTTTTTTGGCCACGTTTTCAGTGTGAACAACTCACAACTTACTGATTTCCCATTAAAAACAAGATGCAGTTCTGGCTTAACATACATATAATTTGATGAAGAAAGGGAATCCCATATCCGGATCAACAAACTGATTATGTAAAGTGTTCTCTTAAAATCTATAAATCTGTAAAAGTGTAAGACGGGGCACCGGCGAGCAGGCAGCAGCAGGCAGAGCGCTACCTTAGTCAGTGTTTCCACTCATTCAGCCAGTTTCCGGTTTCACAGGAAACTCCATCACCTTTAGAAGAAACCCTGCTGCTCTTCTGTGATCTGCTCTGTCCATCACTCTCCATCCTCTGCTCGTTTGATTTAACACCTTCTTTTAAAAAAGAAAGTAGTCTTTCAAACCGTTTCCACACATGAATGATATTGAAGTGTTGCTAACATACTGCACATGACAGATACTAAAATACAAATATAGATATATATTATTAGAAAAAAGGGGGAGGGGGTATATAGGAGCATTTACATAAAGCATACATATTGAAAGAAACCAAAAAGGTGGCAAAAATACATCAGTACAATGCAATGTTATTGTTATTCTTAATTGTATGATTGCATGCACACTAGACATGATATAACTATGTACACTTGTAAAAGGAATGTGTTGAAAATGCACGTTTTATTGTGTAGTACTTTCTTTTTTACACAGAAGATTTGAAATAAAATCAGCTGTTTTACACATCGCAACCTGTATATTTAAAATGAACACATTTTCTTTTTTGTTCCCTCCACCCAACAAAGATGACTTGAAAGAAGATAAAAAGATGCTCTGTCGAGTAACTGTGGTAACGTTCAAAAGATGCTGTGTGATATATTTAATGAAATGAAATGCCACAAAACCACAAACCCTACCTGACATTGTTCCTGTGTTAATATATCAAAGTTAACACAACGGCCTCGTAAAAGTTAGACAGTTTGTGTTGATCATAACACTCCCTTTTTTAGGAAGGTATGTGATATGTGGTATGTTTTCTTTTTTCTTTTTTCTTTTTTTAACAGAATTGGTCATTGTTGTTTGGATTAGATAACAAAAACAAGAATATTATCGTGTGCACTAAAAGGTGTAAACCACATCCTCCTCCCTCTGCATGTTTCCTTCGTGCCTCTGCTGTGAAAAGCCCAAATGTATTACTATTCAACAAATCTACAGCTGATAAACAGAATCTCACATAACCAACAGTGGAGAGGTCAAAGGTCAGAGGTCAGAACTGACACAACATGTGACAAATAAAGACACAGAAGAGCATGGACTGAACGCTGAGAAACACAATTACAATATATTATGTATCATAATCAGGGAAATTTGCCTTAAAGATGTACTAATCAATATTTTTTATATTTTATGTGAAAATGGGTCAAATTACAACATACAATGTGAAAGGTAGACTGCACACTACCTGCCTCACACCATCACCTTTATGTCACGGCTGTGCTTATAGATTCCTCTGCTGCCATCACGTGGCCAAATAAAGGTACTGCACGAATAAGCACTGAGACTTGAGGTTTAAATTTTGAACCAACGTTATTGCTGGATAAAAAGTTAAAGTATGTCAAAATGATCCATGAGCTCAACGAGTCTCATGACGTGCAGTTTACAGCAGTATATATATTCGTGACTTCAGTATTCCTATTTTTTTTTCAATAAATCAATCGTTTTGAGTATTTTCCTATAACTTATTTACATATGAATCCATTACATTATATCAACACCTAATATCATTATGAAATCCCTGCGAATAGGAAACGAGATAAATGCACTGGAGCTTAGTTGTCCCACATTAGTCAATGTCCCATAATGCCTTAATCCACCCTGTTATTTCTTTTTTCTTTTCTTTTTTTTTAAAGTTTCTGTTTGAGTGGGCGGAGTTTCAATTGCATTTTCTCTTCCTAAATGCTGTTCTTGTACGTTTATTTTTTTTTTACCTGTAACTGTCCGCAACGCTAGAATTAAGTTTGTTTTAAACTCCTTGACATCCCGTTATGCGTGGAGTCCCATTAATTATCATGACCTTTGGCTATCTCCGCCCCTCCGGTAAACACTGCAACTCTAGCCGAGGATACATTACGGAAGAAAACGCTGTAAGAAAACAGTTCCGGGTGTCTGTAACTTTTTATTTCGTCTCTTTATCTTCTTAACTTCTGAATCAGAGCTCAGTTGAAGTTTTTTTAGTTTGCAGCGTTTAAATGCGCGGAGTTAACAGAAGAACCGACAGAAGAAAGAAACGCTGAAAGTTAGAGGAAGAAGAAGAAGAAGAGGACAAAAGAGGGGTTTGTTCTGCAAGCTGTTGAAGGTAAAAAAGTGTTTGAGCTGTCACCTTTGGGCGCTGTTTTCTCTGTATGTTTGTTGCTAGCCGGTTTCACCTCATTAATGTCACATTTATTCTGCCTTTAAGGGACAGAAGCTGCAGAAATAGATGTAGAAACAACGTTTACTTGCTTTATGTGTCGAAATGTTTCTATACAGACACCAGCTGGTTTATAAGGGAACAAAATGTCTTCAGTATAAACCTAAAAACGCGTTTAAACTCAATGAGTGTAATGATAACATCTGTCAGGTTAAACAACACAACAGTCCTGCAATAAAACCTTCTAATATAAAGGTTATAACTCTTAGTTTTGGTGCAGCTGAGTGTATTTTTGCAAAGTGTGCTGGAAAGTGTCTGAAACGTGTCTTAAATGAAGCAGAATGAGCTTTTAATCATTGCTTTTTCTCCTTAGATAGCCTGTAAAGTTCTTATTTCTTTTATTATATCTTCTACATCTTCTATTTACACATCGTTTGTTGGGTTTGATTCGAATTTTTATTATTAACATTGTTATTATTAATATTAATATTATTTTGAACTCCATTACTAGTACACTTTACAGCATTTACTATTATTTTATTCCAGCATAATATTTTAAATATTTTTATGTGTTATTAATCTTACAGCTGCAGTGGTTATTTGATGAGGCGATCGACATAAAATTAATAAAAATATAAGGGATTATTCGATAAATAATCCAGTTAGAAATGTTTAAAGCAAAAACAAGATTAGTCAGTTCCAGCTTCTCAAATGTGAATATTCTCTGGTTTTCACTCTCTTCAACAATAATAACTGGAGCTACAATGATCAGTTGACTCATTGATTAGTAATCAATGAACTGACTAAACAGTTAGTCTCCTAATAGTTGCATTTCTGCTGTTGATCAATGAGACACGATCTTTCTAGGTTCCTTTAACTAACTTTTAATATTGTTATTGATTAATAGCGCTTTCACTTAAGAACTGTCTCCTGTTGGACCATAGATAGATAGATAGATAGATAGATAGATAGATAGATAAATAGATAGATAGATAGATAGATAGATCAAGTTTAAAAAAGGTGTTGCCATACAGTGAATTTGAGGCCTTTGACGGGTCTGTGTTCATTTTGCGTTGTCAGTAATTCAGAAGAGCTGTATTTGAATATACTGTGGTGTTTACTGAGCTTGTTGTTGCAGAAGTGAAGTTGATCTTCCTTTTTGATAAGCAGAAGCAGAAGTATTTTAATAATACGCGGAAGGATTTTTATTCATGGTGTTTATGTTCTTTATACTGTTGGGCTGCAACTAACAATTACCTAACAACAGGTATTTTTTTCAATTTACTGAATAATTGTAGTGTCAAAAAGTGGAGAAAAAAGCTAATTGCAGCTTCCCAGAGCCAGAGATGATAGCTTCAGCAGTCCAAAACCCGAATATATTCAGCCCACAATAATATACAGTGAAGAAAAGCAGCACTTTCTCTCATTTGAGAGGCTGGAACCGGAGAAAATGTGACTTTTTTCACTAGTTTTGCTTCTTTAAATGACTGAATCGATGAGAAATCACCAATTGATCTCAATGAACTTGTCGTTTCAGCTCTTCTCTTACACATTAATTATTGCCCACATTTGTATATTTGTAAATGGGAGTCCTCACTTTTTAAGTATTATTTGAATTATTCTGTGTATGGAGATTGGTAGAGTGCAATCATTAAATGATTTGTCGATTGATATTAAATTAATATACTTTATCAACTATTTTGATAATCCAGAATGTCAGAAATCTTTCAGGTTTTACGATGTGAAGATTTCCTGCTTCTCTTAGTCATACATGATAATACACTGAGTATCTTTTGGGTTTTGGACTTTGGAAGAATGAATCGTAAAATTGAAGATGGTAAATGGACTACATTTATATTGCGCCTTTCTAGTCTTTTGACCACTCAAAGCATTCATTCATTCAGACACATAGTACAGTTTGACATACAATGTGCCAACCTGCTTATCAGGACCTAATCTAGTTCATTGTTGGTACAACCTTGGGGTTTATTATGTTGCCCAAGGACACTTTGACATGTGGTGGAGGAGCCGGGAATCGAACCCCCAATCTTCTGTTTACTGGATGACCCGTTCTACCTACGGCGCCACAGATGCCACCTTTGACTCTATATATAACAGACATTTTTTTTACTATTTACTCACATTTTGGTACGATAATTTATCGATTAATTGAGAAAAATAACTGGCAGAAAGAATCGGAATGAAAATAATTAGTAGTTGCATGTTGTTTATGTTTATGATTGGATCTGTCAGGCCATCTTTTGTATAAATGATTACATTATTGGTTTTGGGCTTGTCACACAAGAAGCCAAAGTTCGCTTTTTATACTCTATTTCCCGTTAGATCAGGTATTTGTACTTTGTACTTACTGTAAGTTTTAGGTTAATTACTTTATTATCTATGGAAAGAAAGCCGTAAAGTTGCAGCAGCATCACGTCATTGCTGCAGAGTTCTCAACATTAATCCATTTATAGACTAAAATTCTACAACAATCATATATTAATAATAACTGATAGTGTCTCTGTGATATTTCCTTTGGAGGCATTTGTCTTTATTTCATACAGTGAAGCATAGATCTGCTGAATAACAGTGAGTGATGAACAACAAGGTTGGGCCTCGTTGCTTTGGTAGCAAACATGTCCTGACTTGTAAATTAGTCATCATGAAGTTAATCAGTGTGTTTTACCTCCATCTTCACATTTACAGCTGTCTGTGTGCCCTTATGTTTTTCTCTCTTTGTGTTTCCTGCTGTATGAAATCAGACAATCCTGCATGTGTGGATTCTTGACTTTGATCCACATTGCCGAAACAAGCAGTATATGACCACTAGATGGTAGTAGATGACAGTAATATGAGTCTCTTGTGTTGTAAGTGAGAAATAAAAAGGCCTGACTGCTTTTCTCAGATGTTTTCTGCTGCATCTGTTTGTAGTTCAAGTTTTCAGTTTAATCTCATCTGACATTTCAAGAGTGAAATATCATATTTTCAGGACCAGAACATAAAACTGACCAAATATTAAAGCATCAAGACAAATAAACAAACCCTTTTTCATAATCACAGTAGGTGACTGACTAAAAGAGAAACATAAGATTTTTGATCACAGTAACAATTCTGTCTCATAAAACTGTTTAATTAAATCAAACAACTGACTGATATATCTCCTCCAAACTGGTTTTAATACACAAGAAGATGCTCTTTGAAGAATAATGTGTTCGATGGTGTTAGATATATATTACATTTACTTCATTGAAAAACCCAGAATCTATAAATATGCTAATGTATCAGGTTTCATTTAAGGACCAATTTAAGGTCTAAAGTTGCCCAGATAACTCATCCCAAATATAAACACTACAACACATCTTAAATAAAGTATGAATGAATAATTTAAGTTTGACTTTTTATAAAGCAAAAAGAAAAAAATGATGGCGGTATTTAAGAGAATATTTTTGGTCAAAGTTTGATTAACAGGTGCAGCAAATGTCTTGTAGTTTGACGTAGTCTTGTAGTAACGTGTCATCTGCTTTTTCACCACTAGGTGTCACTGTTTATCCACACAGACAAAACACTGAGCCAGTCAGTTCACAGTTATTCTGCTTTGTTACACTGGAAGTCTCAGTCTATATGTCAAATATATGTCATACTGCACTGGTCAGAAGTCATTGTACACAAAAAGCATATATAAAAGTTCATAGTCATTAGTTGCAGCCCAAAGTTAGGTTTAAAAAGTTTCCTGACAGAGAGCAAACTACCTAAACAGGGTAATGAATATATAATTATGGAACGGTGATGTAAATAATAAAATATATTTTCTCTTTGTATCAATAAAATATTTTACAATCATCATTATGAGAAGGAAAGTATCATAATAATAACAGATTGATGTTTCCTGTTTTGTCTAGAGGAGGAAGTAGAAGAGGAGGAGGAGGAAGATGATGGAGGAGGTGGAGCACCCAGAAGGCGTCAGCGTCCAGGAGGAGAAAGCTCCTTCCACGGTGAGACAGCATGAAAACCAAACCACCTCCACACTACTGATGTCGCTCCCCTTTTTCAGAGCCAACTCCCCCCACTGTGGAGCTGATAGCAATGTTTCTTTCCCTGTCAGTCATGGTTGTTGCTGCTGTGTGTAACTGTCTGATGTCGTTAAGCCAACAAATCAGAGTAGCACCTGTTGGGGAAATATTTCTGTTCCCGGGGTTGATCTCTCTGCCTGCTGAGGTTGGCCGGTGGTATCCCATGGCAACCGAGGCCAGGTGGAGATATGTTGTGCTTTGTGAAGTCGGTCAGACTGGTCTCCTCTTTGAATGGACAACAAGTGACCTGTGTACCATTAGTCCCTAGCATCGGTTAACCTACGAACTGATTGGTCTGTCCGACTTGTCACTACATCACATCCTAATATCTACAACACCAGAAAAATGTTTGAACTGAAGCCTTCAGTAAAACATTGTGAACATTATAAAGACTACGTACCGACTTAGCATCTTAACACTGTATGGTACACATAGAAAACAGACATATGATTGATTGTTCTTTTGTAGATATTCCACACAAGCATTATGTAACCCGTTAAACAAAAGAATAAAACGGCTCGTTATCAGCCTCCACAATGTTATCAACAGTTGTCATGACAACAAAAACAAAGCGGTTTGATAAAGGGTGACAGAGGACGGATGAAGCGGATGGGAAAGTGTTTGTGCGGCAGATAAGACGGCCATTGTTGTGGTTAATGATGATCATGTGACGGCAGGTAACGGGCGTGGTCCCGCTGCTGTGATGTCAGCAGGTGACTCAGCTGTGTGCAGAGCTGTAATACAAAGAGAACAGCTGATGGAAAGGAGTTTGAGTCTCATGGTTAATTGTTTGATTATAAGTGTGGCCATGTTATCTTTTGGAGGAGCGTTGTGTGACTGTTGGAAGCGAGGATGGATTCAACATAAGATCAGTGAACCTGTGAATGGAGCCACAACTGCAAATAATAAGTGAAGTGGATTTACCCTTTAAGAGCTTCTTGTAGAAACCAGCAACCTTCCGGTCACACATCAGCTTCTCTGACCTTTGGTGGAGGCAAAGGTGGATAAAGTGTGTGTGTGTGTTTCGTTTTGCGTCACTACATGCCTTGCTGTCTCTTCAATGCGACACAACAACTTTGAGCCAAATTCCTCTGGCCTGGTGAGCCCTCCACAGGTGTGTGTGTGTGTGTGTTAAACAACATTAACTCCCTCCTCTGTCATGTTTTCACCGTTTTCCAGGAAGTCATCTTCTGAGAACAGACTTCTGAAAGTGAACACACACACACACACACTCATTGGTTGTTGACATTACATGTGTGTCATCTATTTTAATCTGAGTGGACAGCAGTATTGTGTGTGTGTGTGTGTGTGTGTGTGTGTGTGTGTGTGTGTGTGTGTGTGTGTGTGTGTGTGTGTGTGTGTGTGTGTGTGTGTGTGTGTGTGTGTGTGTGTGTGTGTGTTGTTACCTCTCATCTGTGTCAGGTGACTATTTCCTGTCTTGAGTGCTCCAGTGGCCCCTGACCTGTTTGCATGCCGCCAATCACAACAGGGAGCCATCATCTCCGTGGCAACCTCGCAACCTTTTGATCTGAATTCTGATTGGCCCCCGTAAGCTCAGGTTCCCACGGTGATCTTTACCATATTGCCAGGGTGCTCTGACATCTGACCTTTGACCTTTTCTCTTTTTCACTGTTGACTACTTCTGAGGTTCATGTTGCGTTCAAGGGCTGTTGGAAGCTCAGGAAAACTCTGCTGGTTTACTTGTTAAAGGGCTCAGAGGCAGCGGGTGATGAAAGCTGCTTCTTAAGCCTTGAACAGCTTGCTGCTAGTCATCATTCGTCCAAGATTTTGTATAACTGATGTGAAAACAGACGTCTTAATTTTAAACTCTGTAGCAGGTTTTGGACAGCACCATTTGTACCATTTACTTATGATGGTGTTTTGTTTCATTGTTGTTGTTTTTTACAGGAAGTGAACAGTAACAGCAACCACGCTGACAACAATCACACTTCCTGTGAAGCGGAGGCCACGGCAAAGATCGCCACGGAAGCTGAAGCCACGGCAAAGATCGCCACGGAAGCTGAAGCCACGGCAAAGATCACCACAGAAGCTGAAGCCACGGCAAAGACAGTCACGGAGGCTGAAGCCACAGCAGAGATCGCCACGGAAGCTGAGGCCACGGAAAAGGTCGCCACGGAAGCTGAAGCCACGGGAAAGATCGCCACGGAAGCCGAGGCCAT
This sequence comes from Scomber scombrus, assembly GCF_963691925.1. Taxonomy (NCBI): domain Eukaryota; kingdom Metazoa; phylum Chordata; class Actinopteri; order Scombriformes; family Scombridae; genus Scomber; species Scomber scombrus. Next base: position 3,416,241 of record NC_084992.1, read on the forward strand.
GGCAGAGATTGCCTTGGAAGCTGAACCCACGGCAAAGATCGCCACGGAAGCCGAGGCCATGGCAGAGATCGCCTTGGAAGCTGAACCCACGGCAAAGATCGATATGGAAGCCGAGGCCACGGCAGAGGTCACCATGGAAACGGGAGAGAACACAGGTAAGTAAAGTAGAAGAAGAGTAAATGTGAGTTCTGACCTGCGGTGGAAAAAGTATTCAGATCCTTTGCTTAAGTACCAACACAGCAATCTAAAAACACTCCAACACAAGATTTAGTGGAGTGGAAGTATAAAGTAGCATCAAATGGAAATACTGTAGTGAAGTACAAGTACCTCAAAATTGTACTCAGTTACTAAAGAGATTATCTAAACAAAATCATTTGTAAAAATGTATCCAATATCAGACAATATGTCTTTTAGCCAATGAAATAGCCTTTCAGTTAGGATATTGTCTGAATCTATGTCATTATAGTAACTCTGACCTTTGACCTCACCCACAGACGTCCCAGACACACCCGAGATACAGGGGAGTGATACTTTGGTTGTCCAGGGCAACAGCAAGAACCCGGCCAGCGAGAAGCTGCAGAGAGTCCGCAAGTGGAGCATAAACACCTATAAGGTGAGAGAAGAGACAGAAAATGAAACTGATATCTGCTGAAAGATGATCAATAAATCATCAGATCAATAATACCCTCCCTCTCTCTGTCTGCAGTATACCCGGCAGGCTCTGTCAGAGAGGCTCGGTCGTGGATCTCGCACAGTGGATCTGGACCTGGAGGCTCGCCTGGACCTGCTCAAAGACGACCGGCAACGCTACGATAACGTGACCAAGCTGACTCAGACGATGGCCAATCAGCTCGCTCAGTTGACGGTTACCCAGAAGACACTGGGAGACACCTTCAGCGAGCTCGGCGTCAAGACACCAATGCTGAATGTGAGTTTAAAGATATTGTCATCACTGCTAATACATTTTACATCTCCTTTAAAAAAAAAAAAATGTCTTTCATGAGTCCTTAAAGCACAACGTGACTTCCTCAAATTGCTCATTTTATTCGACCAACAGCAAAAAAATGCAAATTCTGACATTTTAAGAGCTAAGAATCTAACACACTATACATTAAACTATCTCTTAAGTTTTTTTTTTATATCTTGGCCAGTAAAATCTTGCCAAACAGGAGATGACTGAATGTGTTGTTTTTGTGGTTGCAAAATTGTAATTATCTGTGTTTGACACATAGGGTCTCATGCAAGAAGCACTCAAAAAAGCGATTCATTATTAAATGGCATCTACAAGTGATTTAAGAAGATTTGTGGTAGTCAGCACGTTCTTGTATGTGGAGTTTTCTCTGAGTTACAAACTAAATTAATTAAACCTGTCGTACGAGACAGTAACAGAGGAAAAACATTTTTAAATCATCAAAATGTTTAGGAGAACAATAAAAAAATAAATTCTGGCTGACACCGAGACCTTAACAAGGTTCTGATCATTGTAATATTTTACTGTACATCAGACGGAGTTTGGTATGAATGCAGAAGCTCACAGGTTTCTGTCTAAGAGCGGTGAAACTTTGACGACGGCCATTAACTCCTTCACATCCGACCTGAACACTCTGCTCAACAAAACCATCGAGGACACCATGATCAACGCTAAGCAGTACGAAGCCATCAGGTAGGTGGAAAACATACTTTCAATACAGCAGGAGAAAAAAAAAAATTATGTATTCTGGAAAATGCAAATATCCAACAAAGGCTCATTGGCCGTAACTGTTACTGTAACAGTTGAGTTATGCCGCAGTTGCAAAGGAAAACAACCTTTTTAAGCTGAGTTATGGTTGCTCAGAATTGGTTATTACCACATACTGTCTGACCACAAAGGACATCAACGGCTTCAAGCAAAGTGGAAGGTGGACCGTCACAGAGAGGGGGGTTGGGACAGAGTAAAGTGGTATTTTTTCACTATGGGAATAACGGCACATATTTTAATAAGGGTACTGAACCAAGTGACGTCACGTACCGAACCAAACATCCTGTACTGAACAGTTGGGGATGAATACACAAATTGTTACATCCCTAATTTGTGCAGTAGGCAATGTCACAACTGCACATTATTAGTTCATCCATTTAGTGACAACCCAACCCAGCAGGACCTCGAAATGGTCTGTAGTGAAATAAAAAGTTGGAGACATCTCTTGTAAATGACCATACACATCTGTCTGACTGCCAGAATCGAGTACGATGCGTATCGAGTTGACCTGGAGGAGCTTAACCTGAAGCCCAGAGACGCCACCACCTTTCCCAAACTGGAGCAGGCCCAGGTGGAGTTCCAGGGCCAGAAGGAGAAGTACCAGAAGGTCCGAGACGACCTGTCTGTCAAACTGAAGCTGCTGGAGGAAAACAAGGTTAGGAAGACCAGGAAAGGGTCATCTTTTGTGACGTGATTTATCTTTCCATACATTGCTGATGTTCCTGAACTCCTACAAATGGATAAAGACAATATGCTATATTTTCATCTTCTCCTCATTGATACACCAACTTTTCTGCTAAAAATCAGGAACTATTTGATCAAACAAAGTTACAAATCTGTGAATGTTTTCAATACTAACTTTCTGTAGTTTTTACATTTTTGAATACTCTGAGTTATGGACATATTTCTGTTGGTACCAGAAAATATTTAGGGGTTGATATGCAGCCATAAATATATGAATTAACAGTTCAGCCGGCACTTTCATAAAGTGTCTTCCAGTTAGAGCCAAAGTAAAATCATGAGTGATTTCTGAACCGTTAAACACCCCATTTGACAAATTAGTATTATTATGAAAATAACTAAATTGAAAATTGAAAAAATACAAAAAAGTAAAGATTACAGCAGGTTCAGACTTGGCACATCATTCATTGTCTCTCTCTGCTTCCAGGTCAAAGTCCTTCATAACCAGTTGTGGCTTCTGCACAACGCTATAGCATCTCACAGTTCGTCATGTCACAGCTTCCTGGAGAAAAACATCCAGAAGGCCAGTGAACACCTCAACAACCCCAGCATGGACGCCCCCTCTTGGCTGGAGGAATGTTGACACAACAACAGGAGAAATTCACCAAATGGCAAGTGGACAGATGTGGGTTCGGACGATGTTTTGGGGTTTACGGATGCTGCTGTAGGAAAAGTGTGAGAGCATTGCTTTGGAATTTGGACTAAATAATTAATAGTCAGTAGATAGGTAGGAAGTTGTTTATACCTATTTATAATAGTGAAATCGAATTTTTTTGGGATTGGGATGGATTTACAGTGTCTGTGAGATTACTAAAGAAATGGTCAATTTGATTACTTGGATCATAATGCCTGAGGGAAATTCATTGTTTTGGACATTGAATGGGGTTCTCAGGTCCTGGGGTTTCTCATGCTGGTCTGGAAAGGCCCAGGGAATGTCGACTTTCCACATATCAAAACAGGATAGAAGTCAGTAACGTTTTGGGAAGGATTGAACTGTCGGGAGTACATTTAGGACAAAAGCATCTTAAGAAATATCTCTTTCTGTGCCTCACATACTCTCACAGACATACAGTACTTGTGACTTTTGACCTGTTTAACAGTCACACACACACACACACACACACACACACACACACACACACACACACACACATATATGTGCCCCTCCTGTTTTTCTTTCCTCTGTCTCACTGTGTTTGAGAGTAAATCCATCTAATCCTCTGTGAGGCACTAAGCCTTTCTTTGAACTTTTAAAAATCCTCAGCCACTGCAGTCAGAAACTTACAGCCAAGTCCCTCAATACCACTGCAGGAAAACATTTTCACTAGCTAGGGTTGGGATCTTGTAGCCATTTATATATTTAGAATATCTGGATTCAGTGTGCTCCAAAGCTACCGAATATATTGAATTTTCGTCTAATATTTGATGGTGCAGTTTGTAGGATTTAGTGGTATCTATCAGAACAGACTTGGCAGAAATGTAATATAATATTCATATAATCGCCTGAAAATAAGAATCATTGTGTTTTTGTTACCTTAAAATGAGCCACGTAGGAAGCGGGTCCTCTTCCACGCAGCCATCCATGTTTCTACAGTAGCCCAGAACGGTTAAAACCAAACACGGGGGAGGGGTATTTAGGTTGCAATCTGCAGTGTCACTAAATTTTACACACTGGTCCTAATGTTCTTCTTCTTGATTAATTGTTTTGTTTATAAAATGTTAGAAAATAGTGAAAATAATGCCCTAGGAATGTATTGTTTTGGCTCATTGACATTCATATATTGTTATTATGTATGACACAATTACCAACACCAGTTTACTACACGTTGAGAAAATATTTGAACAGTTTCCAGCCACAGATTTAATTTCAGTGGTCCTTGTTTGGTTGTCTGTTATTCATTTCCTTCACTGGTTCACAGGGTAACAAGTTCAGAAATGTGTTGGGACCAAAAATTATGAGAAACCAAAAAAATAATGATGTATGCCGGCGATGGTGCTTTGTCTGTTGTTTAAAAAAAACAATCTTTTCAGGCAATGTCTCATCTGTAGCCAAAGTGTTTAGTGTTTATTTACTGTCTTGCCAATTTAAACACTATAACATCATCAGTCAGAAAGCTTTTTAAATGTGTTTTAAACATCAGCTCACTTTCCTACACAGAAGATATGATTATCTGGAACTTAAATAGTTTCCAAAACCTACAGTGGTTGGCTCTTCTCCATATACTCCAGTGTGTTGCACTCCAGTTGCATTCCAGTTCATAGACGGCTCCATGTACACTTACTTTATATTCCTTTTTAACTATTCTATCAGATGGCTACACCACAAAAAAACTGCAAGAAGTTAGTTGAGTTTCTGGTTTAGTTAAATCTGTGCAATTTCAGAAATGTTGCCCCATTGTACACGATTGTCTTTGTCAGTGAGGAAAGATTCATGTTTGATCAAAAGATCATTAGTTTCTTAATCTTCATTAAAATATTCCTTTTGTACACTTCGCATTTGTGCCGAATTTCATGTTTTTACGATGTTATCCCCAAAATACTACGCTGGTAAAGATGAAAGATTCAGTTTATGTGAAAATTGCTGAGTAATTGTGCTGCTTTCATATGTTTTTTTCTGATTGAGACCATAAATCCACCTGTTCATCACGATCCACGATTCGTTGGACAAAATAACAGAAACACCTTGACAGTTTGATGTTGTCCGATGCAACATCCTGAGCATTGTGAAGCTCATATGGTTTATTTTTGTTGTCTATTAACCTTGATTGTAGATTTTGAGACAGTGTTGAATTAGATTGCATCATAATGTGAACCGTTCCTGTTATTTTGTCTGCTTACTGTTTGTTCCTGCGCTCTTTGCACTTGAAATGCATTTCCAAAGCATTGCCTGCCTTCTATATTTCCCATGATGCTGTATGATGAAATGTTCAGTGAATTTACTCCTTTCACACTGTTTTGTTAACATGTGCAAAAGTGTTTATGTTTGTTTACCAGTACCTCAAGGCCTTATTACTACAACAACAACTATGCAATGACTGTGGATGTTTTTGTGCAATAATATCCCCAAAAACTATATATTGTACACTTCCAGTGAATTGTCTTTTATTAGTCAGTGGATCTTTTAAAAAGCTGAATTGTCTCACCTGGAGAAAATAAAGGGAAATTGCACTCAATTAAAAAATGTAAAACTGTAGTTCCTGTCATGTGATAAGAGGCCAAAAACAGCCACCAACCAAAGTCAGAAACCACCGAACTTTGAGAAAAGAAACACAACAGCATTGTAAAGTTGACTGTAAACAATACTGATGTTTTGAGTAGCAAATGTTGCTTTTTAAGATTATGTTTACAGGCGATATTAAGACTGTTATTTTATTTTTTCCGTTATTTAAAAAATATATATATTATGATTTTGAGTGAAAACGTATTCAGCAGTCTGTCTTTACTTGAGGTTCATTTAATAGCTTGCTAGCTTTTATTTTTCTGTATTCTTCAATGGCAACAGCACCTCATGGTCTACAATGAGAAAAAACTCCATCCACTGGGGAAGACCATGAGATGAAAGCTCTAGAGCTAGTAAGTGGACCTTGAGTTAAGATTTTTTTTTTCCCCAATGGTAATGACAAAACATGCTACCAAGACTTTTTACCTTGTTATGACAGACCATTAATCCCATTTGATCTTGTAATGATGGTTTGTTACCACAGGAAACATGATGATGAATTTTTAAATTGAGGGTTCTTTGCCTTAAAATGTTTTATGAAAACCAAAATGTAATTTATATGATCTATCGCCTCTGTTCGCAAACAGCAGTCTGTGCAGTTAACAGTGCTCATTGTTAGAGTTAAAGGGTAAAGTGGGATTTTCTTCTTCATTTGCGTTATAAATGACAAAAAGGACCAAAATGTGCCAAATGTGCCAGAAATACCAAATTATTTTATTGTTGTTTGAAAACTATCAAATAAAGCTATTGAAAGCAAAACAGTGACTGATTTTCTTTCTTTAAAATTTTTTAAGAAATTTCATTCTATGTAAATATACCTGTAGTTAAAGTCTGAACAGGATCCGATTATCATAATGAACAATGACTTGGATGATGAGCAAACTAATTCATGGTTTCACCAACCCTAGTTTGGTGCATATTTTAGGTGCTTTCCACTGCTGCAGTTTGGTTTTCACCTTCCTTTCCTGGGTGGTTTTCATTTTCTTCCACTGCAACGAGAGTTTTACTCTCTTTGGCAGTCATATGAGAATATATCCTCGTTATATTTTAATGTTACAGAGAAACATTTAAAAGAAAAATAAATGAGGATGTTAAGACAACACTTGATTCATATACTTTTTGGGATTATTTCCAAGGACTTTTCCTGAAAAAAACTGTATACTTTGGTAATAATTGCTAATGAGATTACAATTCAACATACATGAAGCAAAGTTGGGATTAAAAAGATGAGTTCTTTGAATATTGTATATTAAATACAACTAACAAAATTCAAATAACTTTATCTGCTATTACTACCTAATAATATAGATAACGCCATGAAAGTATAGACTCACAAAAAAAATCATTATTGGATCTTTATAATTTAAAAAAAGGGGAAATGTGCATGATGCCATTATCACTGATTGAATATTCAGCAAATATTTAGATTTTTTTGTAAAAATACAATTGTGTTAGTTGTAAAAATGTGTGCCAGAACATTTAAGTTTATTCAAATGCGTTTCATTTTCTCTATTTGTGGTCCAGGCCAGGCAAACTATATGAGGACATATACAATATATAACATGCATTAAAAAAACATCAAGAAATGTGAACTCAAACACTCACAAAACCTTTAGGATTAGTATGCAGTATGTGTGTTTCTGTCTTTAAGTGTGAGGGATCAGTGGACTGATTTTACAATGGATCTCTGGTCTGTTTGTGGTTCTGTTGCTCGGACCGATTTAAATAGAAGCAATTATTCACCAGGCAACACCAACACACAAACCGGAGTCCTCTGTCTGTTTCCTGCATCCAGGCTCATTTTCACAAACATTTCTGAACAGAGAGCAACAAGCAGGCACACATCAGGTATCACCAATATATTATAAAATAAAATAATATAAAGAAGTAAAGGGGGGGTCACACCCATCAGAGACGACATCCAAGTATCACCTAAGTACCTGGATGCCAGTGTAGTACCAGTATAGTTTAGGAATGTGGACCAAATCTTATCAAATGCCTTAACCTTCCTTCCTTCCTTACAAAAAAATCAGTGTCTCCTTTTCATTTTTCAGAGGTCTATGAGTTGTTTGAAGTTCTACAAAATTGCACCAAATTGCAAAGATGAAAGAAACTACCCAACTTATTGTCTCCCAACCCGTCAGATTTATCTAACAAACCAGCTAAAAACTAGCTCCACCACCAGCAGCTACACATACTGACTCATCACTATGTACTCAGTAAACTTTACTTAATATAATAGTTACAGCCTGAGTACATTTACTTCAGTAATTAAGTATATTTTAGCTGGTAATACGTCTCTACATTTACTTAAGGAGGACTTGAAAATGAAATACTTCCTTTTAAATGTAAGTAAGTATTTTTACATTGTGGTATTGATACTTTTACTGGGTATCTTATCTACTTTCATTAACATCAGATAACCCTCCATGTTAGCAGGTGGGACATGAGCCAAACTAAAAAATCTAAGTACACACCATGTTTTCCCAAAGATTATTTCAATCATTTTAGGTCGTTCTTATCACACTGATATTTGTTCATGTGCTCATTTTTCTGATACGTTTGCTTTTAAATCGTTATTCAAATAAGAAAGTGTTATGACATCATGATTGACAGCTGCGAACGCCTCTCTCAAATCTCTGAGGTAAGTCCTGTTGACCATCATCCCACCGCCTTGACTCTACTGTGCAGTCTCTGGCTCCAAATGACATTACAAAAGCAAGATGGCAGCTCCTTGAAACAAGATACTTCGGCTTCACTTTAGCATAGCAGCAGGAAGTAGAGACCATAGACTGTATATAAAATGGACGTAACATCCGTGACGTCACCCATTGGTTTGTGGACTGCTGCTTGGAAGCGAATAGTTTCGGATCTGAGCAGCGCCATCTTGAAAATCTCCGGTGCATGCCGGGTAAAAAAAAACACGTATTCTACTTATATGGGCATCAGGCGCCCTCCTGAACCTGTGAACCAATCAACCTGTCAATCACTACGTAGCCACGCCCTAATGCATACCCTGCTTTATCGTCACATATAAAATCAGGGAGGCCAAAATGTCCCAAATGAACATCATACTGCATTGAAGAAGGCTTTAAACTAGCGATTGAGACCATAAACACATTTTGAAAACATTTACTGAGGTTAGAAATCAAGTGAGAAGTTGGTGAATTCTCCATTGACTTGTATAGAGACGGAAGTCCTTTTGACACCAAAACGGTCGCCCCCTGTTGGCCTTTTGATAGAATGCAGTTTTAAGTTACTTCCTCGTTGGCCTCATTTCAGAGGACCGGAGCTCCCCGCCTGGTAGAGACATGTTGTCCATCTTTATGTACAGTTAATGGTTTGATGACGTCAGCATGTAAAACAACACTGTCACTAAATACAGTCGGCTGTTCAAATACTGTTTGGTGTCTCTCTGAATCGTTTCGTGTTGATCTGAACTGTTTTTATTGATATTTATTTGATCATTTACTTTATATATATTTTTAAAAACAAGACAGAAAACTGCTGATGCATGAAATGATAACCGTGTGTTTGTGTGTGTGTGAGAGGAAACCCTGATTGGATGTTGCTAAAGGCGGGGCGGCCGAAAGAGCTTATCTGGTCCGCACACACACACTCAACTGGATGACTGTTCATTTTACCCTGCGTGTGTGTTTTTGAGTTATTTTCTAGATAACTTAATATGTCATTACGATAAAGCGTGACCATTTGACCCATTTTTCCAGACAGAAAGTTTTGCATATCAACCCAACATATTTTAGATACATTCAACGGAAAACGGTGAAAACTTGTGTGTAAATAGTAAATATTCAGTTTCAACCTTTACAGCAGTGGCTCCCAACCTTTCTGACTTGTGACCCCTTTACATAAAGCAAAGTATATTTGGGAACCCTCATCATATGTTGCATTGTCTAACAGTTAAGTTACAATAAAAGTGAAAATATCTGTTAAAGTTCGTCACAGTCCAATGTCTTCAAATGTCTGGCACAAAACCAGAATATATTCAGTTCATCATCATGTTTCACAATGAAGAAAATCAATAAACCATCACACATCAGAAGCTGAAAACTGATTTTCAGTTTTGCTCCAAAAAAATTGCTAAAACTATTATTCACTCATCTAAATAGTAACTGATTAATCTTCTTCCAATCAACTAATCAATTAATCGACTAACCTTGCAGCTCTGGAAAGACTTAGTTGTTAAAATGTGTTTGAATAACTGATGAAGATGATACTTTTGTGTGTCAAAAATATTTTATTTCCTTGTAACCTTTCCCGTCCTATCATCTTGCGACCCTTTCAATTAACCCTAAGACCCTTTGTTGATGTACTGACCTCCAGATTGGAAACCACTGAATTAGATGTAAAATATTAAATGAAGCCGTTTCCACATTGTTGTTAATACAATATCAGTCTGATATGTTTCATGCTTATTTTTCCAATTCAGGACATTTTAATCATTTTAATGACCAGTGAAGATACTCTTTCTCCAATCTGATGACTGACGTGTATCATCACGAGCAGGTGGGCGTGCACGAGAGAAGAAAGCGCTTCCAAAGTCCACCTGAGCTATCACGCATGCGCAAAGGACGGCTGGGATTCCCACACCTCTCTCTCTCTCTCTCTCTCTCTCTCTCTCTCTCCCTCCCTCTCTCAGTATCAGTGTGTCGGTCGGCTGCACAGTGCGCGCCACCTTTGGATGCCAACCGGAGTCAAACTGGATCAGAAAAGCTCGTTTTTCTGCAGATTTTACTCTTTTTTTTTAAACGGGACTTGTACGGAGGATTGTCCCCGCTGCTGCTGAGCTTCTCTCCGGTAAGTTTGGATGGAAATAACCGCTGATTTCACACTGCTGGTTCCTCTGTGACAGTCTCTGTTCACTTCGGCGCGGATCTGATGAAGCGCAGTAAATGAACTCTGCAGCTCATTAACACAGAGACCACAATACTTTCACATTTACGTCCACAACCATCCTCTAAAACAACCCTTTGATATTCTCAGAGTGACTCAATATCTACAATATATCGGTGTAGTAACATCATACCGACTTTAATGCCTTTATTCCTTTTAATTATGCTTAATAATGTCTCTTTTCATTGGTTTGATCAAACGTTTCTTGCTGTGCTCAACAATTCATTCATCACTTAAATGGCATTGTGATGTTTAATCTGGTGTGTCTCTATTTCCGGCATCATTTATCTCCCATTAATCCTAAATGGTCCTACAGTGAGTTTCTTTGCTGCCCAGTCACCATATAAATAGATGAAATGTCTTTGCTACTCTTTTAGTGTTTATCTTATATTAATATTAATGGTTATTTGCAGCTTTTACTGACTTTTAAATGCTTCGTTTTCATTGATACCTCTACAATATTATCACTATTTCAGGCACTTTTTATGTGTTATTGCTCTAATCTGTAATATTCATATTAATGAATAATATTCTGCCATTAATATACTGTGTAGTGGTTTCCAGTTGCATGTACCATGCCCTCATCGTTATGTGCTAATAGTTTAGTTATCTGCAGTATGTGGTACTCAGTAGAGCTTCTATAAAATGTCAGGAAATAGTGAAAAATGATCATGTTAATGTATTCAAATGATATATTCAAATAGTTTTGTCTGACCAGCAGTCCAAAACGCAAATAGCCTATATATATATATATACTTTATCATCCTGTGTGACAAAGAAAATGAACAATTCATCTTGAGGAGCAACTCCTATTCCATTAACTCAGTTGCAGAAAATGATTATTTTAGTCGTCTTTGAAGGAAAAATGTCAAATATTTACTTGTTGCAGCTTCTCAGATGTGTTGCTCTGAAGTCTTTCTGTGTCAAACGTGATAATAAGCTGAATATCTTTGGTTTTTGGACTATTGATCAGACAAAACTGGATATTTGAAAACGTCACCATGAGCTTGAAGAAAGTATAACAGGCATTTTTGAAAGTTTTCTAGATAAATTGATGGTTTGGGAAAATATGTAGGTTTATAGTCTAGATAATGCAAATATCTTTTAGTTGCATTTAAGTTAATTGATTGAAATAGTCTCTCAAAAACTCTTTTTAGCTACAATAACATCCCTGCAGTGTGTTTATAGAGCTCCTCACTGACTCTGTAGTGAATCTGTACACTGAACTGTGTTTTATCTCCTAACATCTAGATTTTTTTATGGCTTTGTCGGCTTCATTAGACAGATTTCAGTGGAAAGACCAACCCACTCTCCAGAAGAAAACGTCAATTAGGTTGGAAAGGAAATATGGGGAGGGCAAGGGGGGTACGAAATGCAACAAATATCCCCTGTTAGAATTTTTTTATATAGTTTTTATGATGATTAATGGTATTTTTCCACCGTGGAGCCGCTATAATACAGAGTGTAATACAATTTCTCATCTGAAGTGTCTCTCCATTGAGTTTCACTGTTTAAATTGGCAAATAAACTGAATTATTTCTAATCAAGCAGCAAATAAAACAAACAAAGGCACCACATTCAGTTTATATTGAACACAAAAAGCTGCAAATGTTACACTCTGATTACTGAATAAATGATTTATCAGTTAAACTTCTATCAATCTACTGATCTGCCTCGTGTTCCTCTGATCAGCAGACAGAAGGATGTTTTTCTTCATTAGTATTTAGCAGGTTTTTTAGGCCTCCAGGGTTTAAACGAAAGTCAACATGAGACACTAAACTACTGAGAACTGAGAAAGTGTTACACTGCTGTAAATACAGTCTCAGCTTTACATTGAGCTTAATTTAAAGGAAACTGGACTTGAACTTGGCGTCTCTGTCAACAGTGAGTGACTACAGAAGGGAAATTTAGCTGTTCAAACAAATATGTGCTGCTGCTGCTTCCAGTTTAATCAGCTTAATCCTGGAGGCCACTAACACCTCAACAGCTTGACTTCTGACTTTTATTAAATCATCGTCGTAGTAGGATCATGAAATCAGCAAACCGAGCTGCTCTTAAGTTTTATAGCAGATTCTGAAAGTCTGTATCTTTTGCTGAAGTTTGAACCGTCCTGCTTTGGTGATAATCTGGTTAATTGTGAAGCTGTACTGAAATGTTCCTCACATTGCTGAGTAGAGTATAGAGACTAAAGATTGATCATGTGTATTTAACAAAGACTGTTATGAATCATCAAGAGACGAAGATAGACTTATTGAATAGATAAAATAAGACGAGCATGATGTCTTTTAACCGTCCTGTTGTCCTTGAGTCAAGGGAGGAAGGGAGGAAGAAGGAAGGAAGGGAGGGAGGAAGAAGGAAGGAAAGAAGGACAGACGAAAGAAGGAAGGTAGGGGGAGGGAAGAATGGGAGAAGGAGGGAGGAAGGAAGGAAGGGAGGAAGAAAGAAGGGAAGGAAAGGAGGGAGTAAGGAAAGAGAGAAGGAAGGAAGAAGGAAAGAAAGGAGGAAGGAAGGAAGAAGGAAGGAAGAAGGAAGGGAGGGAGGAAGGAAGGAAGGAAGAAGGAAAGAAAGGAGGGAGGGAGGAAGGAAGGAGGGAAGGGAGGAAGGAAAGAAGGAGGGAGGGAGGAACTGTCAAAACAGACGGGGTCAATTTGACCCGGGAGGACGACACAAAGGTTAATACGTATGTTGAGCTATTTGTGTGGACTGATTCATAAAATAAAACACGACTAGAAAACTGTATTCTGACACCAAACATGCGTCATATAAAGTTCTGGGTGATTTTCTTCCCACAGAACAGGAAGTTTATGATTGACTCAGCAAGCATCAAAACATGAAGCATGTTAATTCACTTCCTGCTTCGCTTCGTTCCTGTCAAACAACAACTCATGTTGGATTTTGGACTTTGTGCAAATGTCACAAAATCCCACAAGTTTGTTTTCCCTTTGTTTGTTTATTTGTTGCAGAAGACTTAAAGCTTAATCTCTTTTATTCTTCGATATTGTCAAACGTGTGTGTGTGTGTGTGTGTGTGTCGTAGCCAGGCCGCGGTGCTCCCTCACTGGGTTGAGTGTTTCACCCTGACCCCCCTCCGAACCCGCCTGGGGCTCCGGTGACGATGACATTTTAGATACGGGGTCGCTGTTAGGGGAACCGTCTTTCTCCGTCGTCATGGTAACCCCAGAGACAGGCGATGCGATGCCCAGCCAGCCATTTGCTTTGCCTGACTGTAAAACACAGCTGTAAACCTTAATCTCTGTCGCTTCCTCCGTTGAATAAAAGGACCCGTCAGTCGCTGAGCGGAGCCATGAAGGCGATTTAAAGAGGATTTATTTACTATTTAACACTTTTCTTCTTCTTTTTTGATACAATGGAGCCCACCATTCAGCCAAAATTGATGTTTTTTTAATGCTAATGATGTTTAAAAAGCCACGTCAATGTGGGGGGTCCTCGGTTACTCCCCCATCACTTCACAACACACACACACACACACACACACACACACACACACACACACACACACACACATGTTTACTGTTGTTTGTCTGGTAAATAAGACAGACGCCTTCTCCTCCTTGGTGAGTTTTACTGGGGTTTCCACGGTGACAGAAAGTGTGTGTACGTCTGATGTGTTGTATCCAGCATCTGTGGCTCTGGATACTTTCTTTAACCATTAATTAATTGTTTTAGAGCCTAAAAATCTATCTATCAGTCGTCAGCTTTTTTTGATGATCAAATAATCATTTTAGTCATTTCTTCAGCAAAGTGCCAAGATTTTACCTTTTAGATGTGACTTTTCTCTGGAAGATTTAGACTCTTCTTTCTTTTTAAAGTGTACAGCTGCAATGATTCGTTGATTAATCGATTAGTTGCCATCTATGTAAAAAATTCCCAGTGATTTTAAGAAGCGATTAATCATGTTTGTTAAGAAAAGAAAGGTCTATTCTCCGATTCCAGCGTCTCAAATGAGAATATTATCTGGTTTCTTTAGTCTTCTGTGAGAGGAACTGAATACATTTGAGTCATTGACAAAACAAGACATTTGACGTCACATTTAGGGCTGAGTATCGGTACTCAATACCTTTTAAGGTATTGACCGAAATAAATCAATACCAAGTAGCATCGAAACATCTCCCGTCTAACGACACCTGCAATCGACCCTTTTTACACCCAGAACTAGAAAATATGACTATTTGTACGGACTCAGAGCCAATCAATGCAAGCGTTCTTCGATTTAAGGAAGGAAGGAAGGAAGGGAGGAAGGAAGGTAGCAGGGATAAAGGAAGGGAGGAATGAAGGTAGGAGGGAGGGAGGAAAGAGAGAAGGAGGGAGGGAGGAAAGGAAGGAAGAGAGGAAGGTAGGAAGGAAGGAAGGAAGGAGGGAGGGAGGAAAGAGGGACGAAGGAAGGAAGGAAGGAAGGAAGGAGGGAAGGAAATAAGGACAGAAGGAAGGAAGGAAAGAAGGACAAAACGAAGGAAGGAAAGAAGGACAGAACGAAGGAAGGAAAGAAGGACAGAACGAAGGAAGGAAAGAAGGACAAAAGGAAGGAAGGAAGGAAGGAAGGGAGGAAAGAAGGAACAGTTAAAACAGACGGGGTTAATAGATTGATATAATTGGTAATCAGAATAATAAGTTCTAGAAAAGTGAACCTGTTTCCTCTCGTGTCTGCGATTTCTTTCAGTTGGTTTCTTGCATATTTGTTCCGGATCATTTCTGGGATACATTTTTGTATCTAATCCTATAAGATGATGTCAGGGTGGTTTTTCTGGAAATGTACAGTATGCCGTTTTCAGTGTCTGGATATTCAATCTGCTGACCTGCTGCTGTAATCCTCAGACTGAGGCGTCAGGAGATCCGTCACTGCGAGAGCTAATCTGTGAGACTGCTGAGCAACAAACCAGCCTGGAAACCTAAAGTCACAAGAGAAAGAAAAAAAAGGTGGGGGGGGGGGGGGGGGGCAGGGGGGCAGGGGGGGAGGGTTTAAAAAGAGGCTGCTGTTTTGACTGTTCCTTCTTTCCTCCCTTCCTTCCTTCCGTCTGTCCTTCCTCCCTCCTTCCTTCTCTCCGTCTTTACTCCCTTCCTTCCTTCCATCTGTCCTTACTCCTTCTTTCCTTCCTCCAACCCCCTTTCTTCCTTCCTTCTGTCTTTCCTTCCTCCCTCCCTCCTTCTTTACGTCCCTCCTTCCTTCCTTCCTTCTTTCCTCCCTCCGCCCTTCTGTCTTTCTTTCCTCCCCATTACCTTCCTTCTTTCCTCTGTCCTTCTTTCCTTCCTTCCTCCCTTCCTCTTTTCCTTTCTCCCTCCCTCTCTCCTTCCTTCTTTCCTCCCTTCCTTCCTTCCATCCTTTCCTTCCTTCCTCCCTCCTTTCCTTCCCTCTGCTCCCTTGCATCCTTCCCTCCTCCCTCCCTTTCTTCCTTTCCTTCCTTCTTCCTGCCTTCTTTTCTCCCTACTTTCCTTCCTTCCTCCCTCCTTTCCTTACTTCTTCCTCCCTTCCTTCCTTCCTTCCTTCCTCCTCCCTCCCTTCCTTCTTCCTCCCTTCCTTCCTTGACTGGAGGACAACAGGAGTAGTAGTCTCATGAAATCAGCAAACCGACAGAGTAGAAAGAGAAAAGGGGGGGGGGGGGGGGGGGGGGGCTTTAAAAAGAGGCTGCTGTGACTCATGTGTTGGTGTCTGGAGCCGTTTCCTCTCCTCCAGCGACGGCTTCAACACGATGCTGGCAGGTTGTTAGCCAGACGGTTCTGTGCTCAGAAGGTGTAAATGAGGTTTTAGTAATAACTGCTGATGGTTGAATCTCAGTTCATCTGGTGGCTGAAAGTGATGCTTTTCAATTTGATGTTTTAACCCGTCTGTTTTGACTGTTCCTTCTTTCCTTCCTTCCGTCTGTCCTTCCTTTTCTTCCTTCCTTCTTTCCTTCCTCCCTTCCTTCTCTCTTTCTTTCCTTCCTTCTCTCTTTCTTTCCTTCCTCTCTCTTTCCTCCCTTCCTTCTTTCCTTCCTTTACTTCCTCCCTTCCTTCCCTCTTTCCTTCCTCCCTTCCTTCCTCCCTCCTTCTCTTTCTTTCCTTCCTCTCTCTTTCCTCCCTTCTTTCTTTCCTTCCTCCATCCCCTTTTCTTCCCTCCTTCTTTCCTTCCTTCCTTCCTTCCTTCTTTCCTTCCTCCCTTCCTTCTTTCCTCCCCCTACCTTCCCCTCTTCCTTCTTTCCTCCTTCCTTCTTCCCTTCCTCTTTTACTTTCTCCCTCCCTCCTTCCTTCTTTCCTCCCTCCCTCCCTCCCTCCTACCTTCCTTCCTTCCTTCTTCCCTTCATCCCTCCCTCCTTCCCTCTTCCTCCCTTCCTCCCTCCTTTCCTTCTTTCCTTCCCTCCTTCTTTTCCTTCCTTCTTCCTTCCTCCTTTCCTTCCTTCTTCCTCCGTTCCTTTCTCGACTCGAGGACAACAGGAGGTCAAAAGTCAGGGCTTCATCTAGGGCAATAAATTGATATTTTATAGATATCGTCTTAGATTTTGAATATCTTAATATCATGATATGGAATAAGTGTTTATCCACTTTGTCATTACATCCAAATTACTGATGAATATATTGTCAAACTATCGATATCGAGGCGTTTGATCTTAAATATTCTGATATTTGATTGTCCCCATATCAGCCAGCCTGAGCTTCAACCTGCTTCAGTACTTTGTTTTGAAAGTTACCTCCACGTCCTCCTCATGATGGCATCAGATTGTTCGCACATGCCGACAAACGGACGTCCTTTGGCAGCCTTTGTTTCTAAGGTTGTTTCATGTGTTATTCACGTTGTTCACTCGCATATTTCTGATCTGATTCAGGCTCCAAAATGTACGGTAGTATATGAGAAGTTTTGCATTTTGAGTAAAAACCAAGAAAAAGAAGTAAAATCCAAGAAGTTGGTCAATTAGAGCCGAGAAGACTAATCGAGAGGGCGGCCTAAAGAGACAGGAGCTAAAACGGCCGGTTTCAGACAGACGCTGAACTGAGAGGCCTCATAAAGGACCAGTAAAAGATAAATAAGGAGGTTTTATTTAGCTGTAAATCAAAGATATTCCAGTAGAGCCCCAGGATATAAATATAGACCTGGAAATATGTAGAGTATGTCCTCTTTACGACTCTCAGACTGTGAGTTCTTTCCTACAGTAGAGGATTTTATTTATTTATGTTCTTTTTAATAATCGTGGCTAAACAGACGCAGTAAACCACCTGCAGAAACCAAACTGGATGTGTGGAAAACAGTCTCAGTGACGGAGGATCTGTGCTGACGTTCGTCTCCGGCTGGAAACTATCTGAACTCAACCTCAGTGTCAACCGCCGGGGATTAGAGACGAGGGTCTGGGTGTCTCGCTCGTCCAGCAAACCTGCACTTATTTTGTCCCGTCTCACCAAAATGTTGGATCCAAAACTTTCCTCAGTGTTTACATAAAAATGCAGAGTTTTTCCGCTGAGTCACTGGAGAAACCTTAAAATTGATAGCTGCAGCATTTTGGAAAAAGCATTACATGATGGTGATGATGTCAGCAGTGGAGGGTTTTTCTTTTTTGGTATCAGCATCTTTTTGTACAGGTTATAGATACAGTACAGGAAACCACCTCTGAGTCAACGTTGTGCCTTCCTTGCAGGACATCAGTGTGACAACTTTCTATTGAGGTGATCTCTCTGTATCTGGAGACTCTCACTAATGGCACTTTTCCACTATACAGTTCTAGCACTACTCGGCTCGACTCTCCTCCGTACGGTACCAGGAACCTTTTCCATTACAAAAAAGTACCTACTCAACGTGGGCGGGGTCGTCATAGCACGGCTCCGCGAAACTGCCGTGACTACGTTTTATACGCGACACTAAACACATAAACAATGGAGGACATGGAGGCGATGGTGTACTTGCTGCTGTATGATGCTTTCTGTCTCACACAAAGCAAGAGAAGAGAAACAAATCACTGTAACGCTGTTGCTAGGATTTAAAAATGCCGGGTTTGATTCTTGTGTGGGACGGCTCATGACTCTTCCAGCGTTGACTCTTCTGACCAATCAGTGGCCGGCAGTCTGTTGACGTCACATTTATTATCGGCTCGGCTCGCTTGGAACCTCGGCAGAGCAGATACTAAAAAAGTACCAGGTACCAGGTACTATCCCTGATGGAAACGCAAAAAAAACCCTGAGGCGATGCGAGTCGTGTTGGAACTGTGTAGTGGAAAAGCGGACTTGTAAAAGTGGTTTTGCATTAAATTATTGGTGGTTTGGCTGATATCCACGGAGTCCTTCATTGGTCTGTTCACCTCACTCACCTGCTGAATCATTTGAAAACTTTATGCAGGTGGTAGAAGTTTCCCCATCCTGCCCCGGAGGGATGTTTGGCTGTTCGGTTGGTTGTTAGCTGATTCCAAGTGATCTAAATCTTTTAATACTCCTTTATTTTTAAGTAGAATTATTCATGCAGAAAGAGGCCTCATAGCCTTTTATCTTCGATGAAATGAATGTGGAGAAAGTTAGAAAACCTCAGGCTGATGATCTTTGTTTCATTAATCATGTCGTACAATAATAAACTTGTCAGGCAGCGTGAGTCAGAGCGGGTGGCAGAGCCTTAGTCATCATCAGCATCAGCCTCATACAGGTGTGTGTGTGTGTGTGTGTGTGTGTGTGTGTGTGTGTGTGTGTGTGTGTGTGTGTGTGTGTGTGTGTGTGTGTGTGTGTGTGTGTGTGTGTGTGTGTGTGTGTGTGTGTGTGTGTGTGTGAGTCTGTAAGCATATGTTATTTGTTCAGTAAAAAGCTTTGTATGCTGTGTTACCTTTGTGTGTGTGTGTGTGTGTGTGTGTGTGTCCTCCCCCGAGAGGTCAGATTAATTTGTAGTGTAAATATTTGTCAGTGTATTATTTCTCAAACTGGTTTGTGGTGACTTTTTTTGTGTGTGTGAGAGTTTTATTGTACACTTTCACTGGGGGCCATGTTGGCTTCCCAGTCCAGCTCTGTGAGTGAGGATGTAGATGTAGTGCAGGCTCCATTAGTAAACTGTTAGAAATACATTGGATGAATTCTGTTTAATGGAGGCTATTTTATATAATGATAACGTTTATATGTGGAATTATTGTTATTTTAAATAAGTACATTGTTTTCCTTTTTGGTTGTCTTTCCAGTCTAGTGTGGAAGATTTGTGTCCTGTGACAGAAAACTTTCAAGTAAAATCTCAGTTAGATTAAAACATGTTAAATATCAGCCAAAGTTCATTGTTGCTAAGTTGCTAAATCCAAATTAAACGCTGTCTTGATTTGTGTCCCCATAAACCAGCTCTGCCAACTTTAGCTCAAGGCTATAAAACCAATGTGAAATTCACATTTGTTAACAGTGGTAGGACTTTAACTCTTAACTCATTAACAAATGTTACTTCTCCTTGCTGGCCTCTAGTAGCTAACCAACCCTTCCAGGTCCTGATTGGGGGTTTTGGAGCAACCTGGTTATGTTTTACACATGTCAGAAACGTGGATATGCTACCTGGAGTACTCCATCAGATCCAGGTTCCTCTGTTGGTACTGAACATGTAGGGGCTGAGATGGTGAGAAATCATCAAAACACAGCTGCAAACAGATGATTAGAAACTTGGATATTGATATAAATAACCAGATTTCTCATCAGGGCTTGAAACTGTTCGGTCCAGCCAACATGTCTTCTAGATTCATCTCAGTCTTTTTGGTAATGACACAGATGTTTTATGACACAGCTGTAAATTTTTTATACTGACTGTTAAACCGGAAGAGTTGGTGCTCAAACTGTGAGGCACGTAATGTTGTCTATGGATATAATAGAAGGAATTTTTACCTCTGCAACACCCTAAAATATCTCATGCTGCTTACAGACTGAATTCCAGCTTTCACTTCTTTAACCACAGTCTAACCTGTAAAGTTAATTTTTACCTGCCTGCATGGTTTTAATTTCCAGCCGTGCTGAATTACAGATCTACAGAGAAACCACAATCCTGTTCAACCGGCTCTCTCTCTGCTTATTATTATCCTCTAACATGCTGTTCCTCTAATGTTCCTTCATAAGAGAGAAACACACAGCTGACAGTGTTTCATGTCATCCTCTAAAACTCAAGCAGCCAGTTAGTTAGAAAGATTATGGCAAGAGAAAACAGAGGGAGGAGGAGGAAGAAGAAGAAAGGAGGGATTTTTCATGGTGGATCTGAGTTTTGTCATGCACTGTCACTGTCAGTTACTCATTCACTCTTTGACTGTTTTTTCACCACTCATCTTTCACGAGTCGTCACTTCATTTTCTCACATCTCACGATTGAGAGCCGTGGTCTCTTTCTCTCTCTCTCTCTGTATTGAGGTCAGGGCCGACACTGTAGGAATGTGGAGCAAAAAATGCAAGAGATGGACGTATGGAGGGATCATAATTGGGTCGGCTGAGAAAAGATAACTGGCAAGTGCGCAGTCAGCTCGCCGAACGCACACAAAAGCAAAGCTCATGCAAATTAGAAGTTTCCTTTTCTGAATGAGTAGACTTTAATGTCGCAGCATGACTCAACCAAAGGTGTTCGGAGTCATTTAACGTGGTTAGAAGAAGTGTTCAGATCCTTTACTTCATAGATTTGACTTGCAATTATCAATGTGTTGATCTGCTAGCAAGTATTGTTGTGTTCATGATGAAGCAACATGTGCAGCACTGTGGTTCATTGACATGTTTCTTATATGTTTTTGGACAACAATGCAGATCTACAGCACAAAGGAATAAGATGTGTCAGGTTTTGGATACTCACACAATACTTTTCAAAATCAGTCGTCATGGATCCACGATCATTAAAAGAAAAATAAAGAAGCACCAGTAGTAGTAGTATTTGTTGGTAGTAGTGGTTGTATTAGTCAGCAGTATTTATATTAGTTTGCAGCAGCAGTAGTATTAGTATCAGTCGTCATAGTATACGTTAGCAGTAGCAGCCATAGTTGGCAGCAGTAGTAATACATTCATCAAACTGAGTTCACCCGTCGCTGCGTCTCGTTCACGCTGACTCCTCGTTAACCCTGCGACCCCGTCTGCCAATCGGGGCCCTTCGTGTGAACCGGGTCAGCGATTTGGCCCCGGTCTATTTTTACATCGGGAGTCGTGTGATTGGATGATGTCATCTCGAGTTTGAATAACCTTTTGTTTACGTCAAGACTTTGAAACTTCTGAGGATGGAGGGATGATATCAATAATGTGACACACACACACACACACACACGCACACATACACACATGCAGGGGAACACACACACACACAAAAACACACACAAACACACACAAACAAAAACATAGTGACCCCGATTTTGCTTTGTGCCAAGTAAACAAACTGTCATTGTTTGTAACCGGGTCTGTTACCACAACGATCAGTAGCACTCGGACCGGTTGCCACGGTAGCGCATGGCAACCCCAGCTCTGGCATCTGAAACAGACAGACACACACACACACACACACACACACACACACACACACACACACACACACACACACACACACACACACACACTTGTTTACACTCGCTCCCTATGAAAGAGAACAACACACACACAAACTCTGTAATTTCTTTTACTTTCAGCAAATCTATCAAACCTATAAAATGAACTCGGATGTTTTCTGAACATTATTTGCACAAGTTGCTACCAAAAAATTTTTTTTAAGTGGTGCTAGAGCAAGAAACGGGTATTAAAAATAAAAATAAAATAAAATAAATAAAGAACCTACATTGTGCTCTTGTAGTGCTGTAAATTGACAATTCAACCTTTTTCTGTTGAATTCTTATTAAAAATTAATCTAAACATATATATTTCAAAGAATTGAAGATGTTTCTATTCTCCCACTGCTTCAAACTAATACATAATAGATGTGATTGTGTTACTGTTAAGCTCTACCAGGCCTGCCAATAATGCAATAACAAATGAATGAGTATTACGATGCATTATATTGAACTTACATGGTAATATTAGTGCATTTAAACTATTTCAAAAGTAGAAACTTAACATTTTTACTGCTTTGTGAACCAGATGTGCATCAAATTGATCATCAGACGCAAAAGATTTAATATAAATGTAACGTCATGTTTGTGTTTCCCCACCTAAATAAATAGATCAGCAGTAATCAGGTCAGTACAGGCCGGAATATATCGCAGCAGTAACTCACTACTGCACACACACACACACACTCACACACACACACACACACACACACACACACACACACACACACACAGACACACACACGTCCATTCATTGAGGACGGCCTAATCCAAACACTAACCTTAACCAGGACTTCAGAAAATGACGGTTTGCCTCATTAGGACCATGTTTTGGTCGCCATGACGACTACTTGTCCTGACAAAGTTGGTGTTTATAGCGGAAATGGTCCCCAAGTTGTAACAAAAATGTACACACACACACACACACACACACACACACACACACTGGGAAGGCCAGGTTGTTAGCACGATTTAAGTGTCAAGTTTTGATGGAAGGAATCGAGCGATCAAACAGAGATGTGAGATTAGGTTATGTAACGCGCTCACACACACATCTTTAATTCATCAGCAGGAAGTGTATATCTTTGTCGACATGTATCCAGAACTTCACACAGGGGACTGTTTGCGTGTGTGTGTGTGTGTGTGTGTGTGTGTTGAATAATTTAGCAGTGCAGGGACTTAGTCCGAAGGCAGCAGGAGCCATATATGGATTTCCTGGTGTCTTCTTGTGCAGGATGGAGTAAACAAAGCAGAAAAAAGCTGTTATTACAGTGTTACAGTTCATGTTTTTTAGGCTTCGTGTCATTAGATCAGATAAAAAATATCTGTAGGTAGACTGAAAATGCTCATCACTGTGTTAATAGTAATCGATCGACAGAAAATTCTGTTAATCAATAATTTGTCTGTTTTCAAGAAAAAATAACCACATATTTTCTGGTTCCAGCTTCTTTTTGTCTCGAGCATAAGTGAAGACATTTTTCACTTTTCATTTACAAAGTGCTTTACATGGATACAAATGAAAGTACTACAATTAGACAGTAACATTTAAGCTTAAAGCTTAAAAGCATTTTCTGATGTTTTTAACCTGTCTGAAAAAAATGTTAAGGGCTCAGTTTCTTAAAACAGCTGTGCTCTGTAGTTTCTCTCAAACTTTACTCAAACAGAAAGAAATATTGGTGGAGTGATACATATTTTCTGTTTTAATAACTACTTTTGGCAGCAGGAAGGTTTGTGTGGGATCCAACTTATGAAGGAACACTTCAACACTTCAGAAAAGCAAAACTGTCAACTCAACCTGTAAATGATGCAATGTGTCAATTAATCAAGAACATAATCAAGAGCTTAGCCAATAATGGAAAGTATCAATAGTTACAGCCCTTCACTACACTGTAGTCTCATGACTCTCATATTTCAGAAGATAAACTTTAGTTAATCTTCTGAATATCAATGAATGTTGATTATTATGAAAAGTGCTTAAAGGAAGGAGGAAGTAGTGTTGTACTGGCATGACACACTTTCAGTTTCAGAGTGAATTATAGACTGTAATCACCTGATGTGAAACATTAACAAACTTCCATAAATCTGTTTAGATACTAAGACACTCCCAAACTCAGTGTCAAAGTGATCCAGTGATAGTTGTCTCTATGTTTGTGGCTACACTGCACACATATTTGGCTACTTTTAATGGCGCCAGTTTGAGTCTTTGAGTATTGTTTAAAGCGATCTATAAATAAAATGTATTATTATTCATCCAAACACAAATATAAGCTATGGGAACTGTAGTTACAAAACTGAAGGCATGATTATATCTCTAATCAAAGCACGATAAGACACAAATAATAATAATAGGAGTGAAGTAAATCCATTAATTTGAGCTTTTATCAATATTTTTAAAACACTACTCCTCTGTTCATTCATAAATGTGTCTTGTGTTGAAGGTAATAGAAATAATCCACAGGTAGAAAGACGCCATCAGCAGCACATTTATTAATACCAGATGATTGATTGGGTCCTTGTCTCTTTTATAAACCGCCATAATAACAGATCAACTCAGACTTCTAACGTCTTCTGTACTTTGTACTGTACTCTGTGTGTGTGAGGAGGACGATGATGAAGAAACTGCCAACTAAAGTTGTTTGAACATTCAGAGAAAACAAACACAGCAGGTTTCAATGGAGAAAAGAGTCACACACACACACACACACACACACACACACGACACAAAAGCAAATGTTTAATATCACATATTAATGTTTAATTAACATTCATATAATTACAAGACATTTTTGAAAGTGACACACACACACACACACACATTTGTTATCATGAATAAAACAGATGAATGTCAACGTGAGTCCAACGTGGTCGGGAGCCAAATGGGTTTTTCCGAGTCATTCTTCCCTCTGCTGCAGTCTGAGTTTACATTTAACTCTACAGTAGTTGCAGATCCTTCTTGTGATATAGAAGACAATCTCAATTTAAAGGGGACTTATTATGCTTATTTCCATCTAAAGTAGCTTTGCGTGACTCAGTTATGTTATAGTGGCCCTTTATGCTCCTCAGTTCAGCCTCTGTCTCTTAACAGGCTGTTTTAGCTCCTTTCTCTTTATGTTATGCGTAACTCCTCCCGCAGAAAACCCCGACAATATATACATCAAAACGTGTGGCTCGATTGGGAAAGAGGTGCTATGACGTTTGGTGTTCACCGTTGGAAATGAATGGGAATTTTTTTGAAAAACCCACAAAATGTCACCTTTTTTCGGAGTCACCTAGCTCTCTCATACCTGCACGTAGAAATGTGATTCAAACTTTAAAACGGAGGAAAACTTCTGCTCTCTGTTTTTACATAGCATGTAAACTTTTCAAACTATGAGCAGTCAAACGAGGAGTGGAAATCACGTTTTCTGTGGAAGCGTCAGTTAGCTTGAGTGCGAGAAGCAGTAAAAAAAATCAACTTAATTTTTATTTTTAACTCGAGCTCACGGCCAATCCGTAAAAAGGAGACAAATAATTTTTTGTCAAAATGTAGACATAGGTGTTGAGATTCATAAAATGTGACGTTGACAGGTGGGGTCTGCACAAAATTTAAACGAGGGGGGGCGAGACCGGCGGCAGGGACCATTGTTTTCAATTATTTTCCTCTCATCTCTGTACTATAAACTCTTCATAAATGTAGAAAACATGTCTAGAGATTCTTCAAAGTTTCCTTATTTAGTTTTTTCTTAATTTCTTTGCAGCATATTCTCACCTCTGGATTTGACGTCTTTGACTCTTTAATGACCACGATGACATATCTTCAATGTCATCCCCACACTCAACGTCCCTCCTGTCGCTATGGTCACCCATCATCCCGGTGACCATCCAGTCCACCAAACCCGCCGCCAGCCGACCGTGAGAATGCACGTGATGGCCAGCGTCGCCCCGGGCAACGAGAGGGGGAGTTTCTCCCTACGTGAGGAGGACGTGGCCCTCGCTATGCCAACGTCTCCTCCTTCTCCTTCTCGTCCCCAATCGAGATTTTCCGATAACCAGACGAAAGCATCTCCTCCTGCTCCTCCTCCTCCACCTCCTCCTCCTCCTCCTGGTCTTCCTCCTCCTCCCCCTCTGCTACCTGGGCTGGGAGACCCAACAGGAGGTCTGAGGAAGAAGAAGAGGGTGAGGAGTTTCTTCTGGAAAACGATACCAGAGGAGCAGGTAGAGTCTCTTACAGCCGATTCTCGTTCATTATAATAAGACACACCAATCATCCGTCCATCATCTATGTGTGTGTGTGTGTGTGTGTGTGTGTGTGTGTGTGTGTGTGTCACAGGTGAAGGGACGCGCCAATGTGTGGACTCAGGGTCTGGTCCAGCAGCAGTATCAGATCGACGTCCAGACCATCGAGGAGCTGTTTGGTCAGAACGACAGTCAAAACGCTAAGGCCACACCCAGCAGAGGAGGAAAGGCCAGGAGCTCGTTCAGAGACACTAAAGAGGAGGTGTGTGTGTGTGCTGCTGTTTGTTGAAGGTGTGGAGGGAGGAGGTGAAGTGTGTGACCTCAAACTGCTCACCTTTACCTCTCTCTCTCTCTCTCTCTCCACCAACCAGGTCTCTATTCTTGACTCAAAGAGAGGGATGAACATTGGGATTTTCCTCAAACAGTTCAAGAGGTAAGCTTTACTTTGTGACTCTGGCGGCAAACACACAAAGTCACGTTTACTTTTCACCTCCATTGAGTCCTGACTGAATGTTTTAGGCAAATAAATTACACGACAATTCAGTAAAATCAGAACCAAAATGTCTATTTACAGTGAAATACCACATTGAAGAAAAGTGATCAGTGATAATCTCTTTGAATTATACCACAGAGCAGTTTATGAAACTATGAGGCAGGATTTTACAACTCTGTAAAGTGATCGCAGTGACGATCCTTTTATTATACCTTTGTTATCTTTGCCTATCATATAGACCTGAAACAGGGAAGCCCCTATCCTGAATCTGTCCCTATAAAACGTTGAACTTTTGTTTGTTTTTTTGTACAAATTAAACAGACAAGCTATAAAGAGTGAATCATTGAGCTTTATAGGCGCTTGTTGGTGGATCTTTTTATTACCTTTTGAATAGTTTCTCTCTGTTTCCAGCCTTTATGTTGAGCTAAACTAACACTAGCACCTCCATATTTACTATAAAGACATGAGAGTAGTAGCAACCTTTTCATCTCACTTATAGCAAGAAAGCATGTAAGTGTTTTTCCCGAAATCTTCCTTTAATATCGATCTAGTCTAGTATCAATCTAGTATCGCTCTTTGGCTTCATACCTGACATAATTAAGGTTTTGATGGACTAAATACAGGCGTGGAGTTCCGGTCCTCTGAAATGAGGCCAACGCAGAAGTAACTTAAAACTGCATTCTATCAAATCTATCAAAAGGCCACCAGGGGGCGACCGTTTTGGTGTCAAAAGGACTTTCGTCTCTATACAAGTCAATGGAGAATTCACCAACTTCTCACTTGATTTCTAACCTCAGTAAACGTTTTCAAAATGTGTTTATGGTCTCAATCGCTAGTTTAAAGCCTTCTTCAATGCAGTATGATGCTCATTTGGGAAATTTTGTCCTCCCTGATTTTATATTTGACGATAAAGCAGGGTATGCATTAGGGCGTGGCTACGTCGTGATTGACAGGTTGATTGGTTCACAGGTTCAGGAGGGCGTCTCATGCTCCTCCTGATGCCCATATAAGTAGAATCCGTGTTTTTTTTTTACCCGGCATGGACCATAAATTTTCAAGATGGCGCTGCTCAGATCCGAAATTATTGGCCTCTGAGCAGCAGTCCACAAACCAATGGGTGACGTCACGGATGTTACGTCCATTTCTTATATACAGTCTATGACTAAATATCACATTTCAGCAGCTGTTTTCTTTTTTGTTAAAGAAGTTTAAGGTATTTTATGAGAGACTCAAACAATGAGTAACTTTTAAACAACAGACAAATGAAAGAAAAAGAAGGTCATCACCAGGTACGCTGAGTCATAAGAGTCCATCGACCCGGACTGATGGACGCTGAATGGCTCTGAAGGGAATTTACATGTCGACAGGTTGAAGATGCTTTTGATAGATCTTTGTTTGAAGGATAACAATCGGACAGAAAGGGTGTTGGCGTGATGTGTCTCCTTGCCCTCATTGCAAAGTGTTGTGGGTAAACAGATGGGGTTATGATGGCATGTTATACAAGAATGCGGACGGACACGCTCCTGACATGTGACTGAGTGACAGAGGCACGGAGTGATGTCACAGCGCTGCCAGGTTTGATTGAACGTCCGTTATCCAAATTACTTCAAAGGCCAGGAGCCTAAATGAACATTGAAACAGCTCTAGTGTTTCTATGATCGTTCCTGCTGTTCAAACAGGACAGTACTGTGCACAAAATGTATTTAAAAGTTGATCTGAAGTTAATTTGATCTGAGTCAAATCCAGTAGATATCTTTCAACGTTACAGTGTTTTTAGTGCCAATCAATTAATCAATCTTTATTTATATAGCGCCAAATCACAACAAAGTCATCTCAAGGCACTTTACACATAGAGCAGGTTCTAAACCGAACTCTTCAGGTTTTAATATTAAAGAGACCCAACATTCCCACATGAGCAAACACTTAGTGACAATGGCAAGGAAAAACTCCCTTTTAACAGGAAGAAACCTCAGGCAGAACCAGGCTCAAAGTGGGCGGCCATCAGAATCTTTTTGTTAAATCAATGAATGGAAAACTATAGGACCGCCTGAACCCAAATCAAGATTATCGATATGGTGAAGTGGTCAAAGTGCTCTTCCTACGCCGGCATTTATTGATGGTTAACGTGTGTTTCTGGTTCACGTTGTATCTGTCATTCATTCTCTCTCTCCCTCATGCCTGCATGCCTCTCACTGTGTTTAGTAAGCACTCAGTCTGAACATATTGACACAGTCAATATAACATGAACACATTCAGGACACTTAATGATCCCACTGCCCTCCCCTTATATATTACTTAAACACTCTCCCAGTCTGTACTATATGTTCAGTTCAACTAGGATGCAAAACCTATACTATATTAACCCTCCTGTTGTCCTTGAGTCAAGGAAGGAAGGGAGGGTGGAAGGAAGGAAAGGAGGAAGGAAGGGAGGAAGAAGGGAGGAAGGAAGGGAGGAAGAAGAAAGGAAAGGAGGGAGGAAGGAAGGGAGGAAGAAGGAAGGAAAGGAGGGAGGGAGGAAGGAAGGGAGGAAGAAGGAAGGAAAGGAGGAAGAAGGAAGGAAAGGAAGGAGGAAGAAGGAAGGAAGGGAGGAAAAAGGAAGGGAGTAAGGAAGGAAGGTAGGAAGGAAGGAAGGAAGGAAGGGAGGAAAGAAGGAGGGAGGGAGGAAAGAAGGAAGGGAGTAAGGAAGGAAGGAAGGGAGTAAGGAAGGAACGAAGGAAGGAAAGAAGGAACAGTCAACACAGACGGGGTCAATTTGACCCGGGAGGACGACACCAACGTTAAAGATTCTGTTCTCAGTTCACAATGATACAAAACAGAGATTTATATTGAATTAAATGTGAAATGTTTTATCTTCCTCAGGTCCAATCAGGCCATAGTAGACGATATTCGCCATGGTAACGGGGAGCTGTATGGGGCAGAGGCTCTGAGGGAGCTGCTGAAACTGCTGCCGGAGACCGATGAGGTGACACACACACACACACACACACACACGCATACACACACACACACACTCACTCTATCACACACACACACACACACACACACACACACACACACACACACACACTCACACACACATTAACGTCATCATGTTAACTGTCTTCTCCTGTTTTCTCTCTTGAAGGTGAAGAAGTTGAAGGCGTACCGAGGCGACGTCTCTAAGCTCTCATTGGCCGACTCCTTCGTGTTCCTGCTGATTCAGATCAACAGGTGAGAGTTTAAAATCAGAGTGTATAGCTTGTTTTAGATCTTCGTCTGGGTTGAAGTGACCCCTGACTTCTTATTGGCCGTTCATCGCTGGACTTCAACTAGAGAAGACAAAGCTCATGTTCATTTCTTTGTAGGGCAGGTTCACAAGTTATCAACAACAGTCAGGTGTCCAAATGAACACTGAATTCACTTATATTTGGTCATCAAAGCTTGCAATGTGAAGCAGTAAAGCAGTAAATGTTGGGTCTGTATCGGCAGTAACTTAACACGACTCTGATATGACGGCGCCTCAGACAAGTGGACCTAAACCATGCCAGCAAAACAGTATAACAGAGCTACCAGACCTGCCCAATGTAGGAGTCAGGTATTCAGACCTGTGTCACCCACAGGGGAAAACATCTGGAACTAATAGGAAGCTTCAGCCGTCCAAATGAGTCAAATCAAGTAAATATCTTTCAACGTTACAGTGTTTTTAGTGCCAAAGTCCTTCTTTTTGTAACTATACTTCCACCACAGCTCAACAGGGAAACAATGTCTGAGGAAACACAGAGAACAGTACATTTATGGCGCTTTTCCACTATACAGTTCTAGCACTACTCGACTCGACACGGTTCCAGGAATGACCTTTTCCATTACTATAGTACCTACTCAACGTGGGCGGGGTCGTCATAGCACGGCTCCACGAAACTGCCGTGACTTCGTTTTATACGCGACACAAAACACATAAACAATGGAGGACATGGAGGCGATGGTGTACTTGCTGCTGTATGAGGCTTTCTGTCACACACAAAGCAAGAAAATTGAGCCATATGGCTGTAACGCTGTTACCTGTAATTAAAAATGCCGGGTTTGATTCTTGTGTGGGACGGCTCATGACTCTTCCAGCGACTCTTCTGACCAATCAGTGGCCGGCAGTCTGTTGACGTCACATTTAGTATCGGCTCGGCTCGCTTGGAACCTCGGCAGAGTAGGTACTAAAAAAGTACCAGGTACCAGGTACTATCCCTAGTGGAGACGCAAAAAGAACCTGAGTCGAGTTGAGTCGTGCTGGAACTGTGTAGTGGAAAAGCGCCATGAGGTTGTTTCTTATGAAGGGTTAATTAAATCAGTTCCTCATTGTCATAGTTACATTCATACAATGAGGATTGTTTTTTTATTTTAAATTTTAGTAATACATTAGATTTATTCCACTAAAAAATAGACTTTTTCCCACACTTTTATATTTAAATAATGTATAATAATGTGGACTTCCTGCTAAATAAACCAATAAATAAGATAAATATGACTCCCTTAAAGCCGACTGTCACTGTGTGGAAGCTAACGGGGATCAAAATAAAGAATAAAAGCTTCCTCCGGGTTTCTGGTGACAGCAGATGGTGGAAAGAATAAAAGGACGACCAAATCTGATTCACTTGAGGGAGTCGGAGGATGTGACACAGTGGGGGTTGATGGGAAATGTAGTTTTAATTTGGAGAAACATTGTGATTAATAGACTAATTATCATGTTTTTATCAAACCCTCTATTACTCCCTTTCTTCTGTCTTTTTCGGGCTTGTATCTTTATAAGATTTTACACTTGTTCATGTATTTTTTTCTCTCCATTTATAGTTACTCGGTCCGTATTGAGTCCATGCTGCTGAAGACAGAGTTTCCCGTGGCGTGTGAGGCCATGAAACGTGACATTAAGATCCTTCGCTCTGCCACCAAAGGTAACGACGTCGCAGTGTTGTTAGTTCATCAGCTTCCTGCTCGCTGCCTTTCAGCTCTCACTGTTAACATCTGCTTGGTGTCGGTTGCCTCGACGACTCGTGTAAAGTCTCGTCTTATTGTTAAGAAATCACACCAATCCTAACATCAACAATGAAGTGATGACATCATTAGATTATTAATAGTGAAGCATCAGTGTTAGAGCAGCATGTTACTGTTGTAGCTGCTGGAGGTGGAGCTAGTTTACACTACTTTATATACAGTTAGCTAGTTTACACTACTTTATATACAGTTAGCTAGTTTACACTACTTTATATACAGTTAGCTTAATTACTGGGAGGAAAGAAGAGAAACGAATAAGCAGGATGAGACTTCACACACTCCACAACACCTTTGCTATTTTTAGCGAGCATATGTGTGAACGTGATAACTGTATGAATGTTAACTAACCGTTCACACACTCAGACTCTCTGGTGCACGCAGGGATTTTAGGATTATACACTCCTGGTTATCTTTCTTTATTATGTGTGTGTGAAGATGTTTATTTATGCATTTATGTCTCTGCTTCTTTCTTCATGTCTCCAAATCCTTTTTTTCACATCTCAAGCAGGTGATGATTTTTTAAGGATTTGTCGGTCCTTCTTGATGATGCAAATAAACACTTCTTTGTTTTAATTCGATCTCTCTTCCAGAGTTAATGTGCTGTGAGGAGCTCCATGCTGTTCTTCATCTGGTGCTGCAGGCTGGAAACATCCTCAATGCTGTGAGTGAGAGACTTTAAAGACTGCATCAAGGAATAAAAGCAGCAATAATGAATAATTAGGCAAGACAAGTAAACGCAATTACTGTGGTAGCAAGTCCAACTGAACACATGATGTTCACAGGGTAGACTGTGTGAATATGAACGTTAGTGTAAAGCTGATTCTGTCTGTCTGTCTGTCTGTCTGTCTGTCTGTCTGTCTGTCTGTCTGTCTGTCTGTCTGTCTGTCTGTCTGTCTGTCTGTCTGTCTGTCTGTCCGTTCGTCCGTCTGTCTGTCCGTTATTCGCATATCTCTCGAACCATTCATCCATTCATATTCCTCGTGTGTTGCAGGGAGGTTATGCAGGAAACGCAGTGGGCTTCAAGCTGTCGTCCCTCCTCTCTCTGGCCGACACCAAGGCCAACAAGCCGGGCATGAACCTTCTGCACTTTGTTGCTCTGGTCAGTAACAAAAACATGTTTGATATAAATAACACAGGTTCTTCAATTATTAATTAGGGATTTAAAGGTGCAGTAAATGGACGTTCAGCCTCACCAGATGTCAGAAAACAGCTATTTCCTATGTAAAGATATAGTGAGCAGAGAATAAACCTTCTTAAATCACATCTAAACAATACACTAAAATATGTTCCTGAAAGCATTTGAGGAAAGAAACATAATCAGAAGTGCCTAGTTTGACAGTTTGATCTTTGAGTTTTGGTTCGAGGACTTTCTTTTAAACGATGCACACATTTATTTAGGTCTGTGATGCTGCTGCTGTAGTGAGACATCTAGTGGTTGAATGTCATGTATTGCAACTTTTTGCAGAGCAGGTGGTACAAAGTTGGTTTAGTTGGTTGCATTTGTATTCGTCATTGTATTTGGGTTCATATATAGATGTAATCATTATTTTAATTATGAAATAAGTACTTAAAATATACATTTAACTGTTCCTATTACTGACAGGTTATATATTTTTTTTTTAATTAAACTCCATAATAAGCACAGTTCCCATATAACAACATCAACCTTTCAAAGAAAAGGTCTATGAATTAACAGTTAAACAGCAGCTCCTTTTAGGAAATTACTGAAAAAACCTAATATGCTAATAAACTGTTTGACACACAAAACATACACTGAAAACTGAGTATTTACTAGTCTTTTTTAGCAGTTGGTACTACTAAACCATTGTTATAATTTGCACCATATTGCACCACCCTTTCTGTCAAATGTCCTAAAAAATTAACTGTTAAATACCTGCAATTATGTTTCTTTAAAATCAAAGAAATCTGTATAGAATTAAATCTTAAAATAAAGCATTAGCCTGGACTATAAAATACAAACTCTGAAAGGTAATTAATGGTTCTCTCTCTTTCAGGAAGCGCAGAAGAAAGATGGGAAACTGTTGGAGTTTCCACTGAAGCTGACTCATGTTAAGACTGCAGCAAGGTTAGAAATCACTTCATCACTTCAAGTCTCCATTTGCTTTGTAACAGCGCCCTCTGCTGGTATAAAGCATTACAGCAGCTTTCCCTCCAAATCTAAACCTGAAGACTAGTGTAAACTATAGAAAGGAAGTAATTCATTGTTCAGAGTCTTATTTATAGATTTATTGTTAATGATAGCTTTTGTTCGCAGGATCTCCTTGGAAACGCTGGACACTGACCTGCAGTGCCTGACGTCTCGCACACATTCAGTCGAGGAGAGCGTCCAGAGAGACACGGAGCTGCTGCAGCAACTGGACAACTTCCTGCAGGTAACTGTGTCTAACATGACCATTAAAACCAAACATTCACCCTCAAACAGCTCTTTGAGGCTCACTGAGATCATTTCAAATTAAAATATTGTAGGTTGAGTATTTTGTTTTCTGTGAATTGTGCACAGAAATCGAACACAGAGGTACAAATAATGAAAATATAATTTTATACCTGTGTGAGAATCCTTTTGGAAATCCTTTTATTATCTTTAAAATGTGATATTATCCCTCATTTGCTTCTTATTGTTGGAAGTTATTTGAAAATATTGAAGATATTGCTGGGAAATAAAAAGTAACATCGGCCCTCACAAAGATAGCAAGACAAGCCGATGTTGCTGGCTGGATCTGTAACTACTTATGTCTTTGATTATTGATTTTTGCAGTTCCTTGTCATCAGTATATTCCTTCCTGTGATTTGTGTGCCTGCCTGCAAACTAAATTTCCCACAGGATGATAATAATGTTGACGTTTCTTCTGTTTTTTTCTGTCTCTCAGAGTGCTACGTCGTCTCTGTGCTCGCTACGCGGCAGCCGACAGCATCTGAAAAAGGAAGGCAGCGAGCTGATTGACTTCTTCTGTGAAGACAGAGATGCGTTCAGACTGGACGACTGCTTCAGCATCTTCCACACCTTCTGCTCCAGGTTCACTGGTGCTGTCAAGGTACCCTCTACACTTTGTGAACACCTATGTTAAAATGGGGCTAAGAAAGTAAGAAGAGCTAGGAAGTGAAAATAAGAGAAATTGCATAAGACTCACTGCTGTCTGTCTGTTTCTATAGGAGAACATGGAGAGGGAGGCTAAGGAGGTGGCCCGTCGCCGTCGGTTGCAGGATCTGGAGGAGCAGAAGAGGCACTCCTGGTCCGGGGGTGAGGAGGTAAGACGAAACACAAACAAACACTGAAAAAACAAATACGCTCAAACAGCATGACTAGTAATGAATTTGAACTATGTGATCCTGTTGCAGGTCGGAGGAGCTTTTGGTTTGCGCTGCAGTAGTGAGGCGGACATGTCAGCTGCTATGTCCCGCCAGGACGAGGCCGGGCTGATGGAGTTCCTGTCCTCTAGGTCCCACCCTCGCTCACCTCTAACCAACTCCCGCATTCCTCTGGGCCGCTCGGGGAGCTTACGCCGTTCCCGAAAATCTCCATCCAGATCGCCGACCATTAATGCCGACCGCGAATTGAGCATGGTCCTCGGAATGGCGACCCCCGACCACAGACTCACCCAGCAGAGAGGAGTGGAAGAGGAAAGGACAGTTTTCCAATCAGCCTCCCCTGAACCTGGGCTCAGAAGTCCAGGTCTCTCACCTCAGGCTTGGTCCCAAAATCTGAGGGTCCCAAACGCACACCATACAACCACCACTTACCTCAACTATGATGCCACCCAGACTCAAGTTAACGCAATCAATCCCACAAATAAAGAGTCAGTCAAATCTACCTCTGATTTGAACCAGCAATCAGACCACAATAACAATGGCAATGATCGACTCAGTCTGGGTTCTAGCAGCCAGATAACACCTTCAGAACAAACACATTTTGGATTGAGGGGGGAAACAGCTACAGCGAATGACAATGCTGAAAAATCAAGTGTTGATCTGGATTTAAGTGGACAAAATGTCTCTTGTGATGAGAAAACCAACCCTGGTGCTTCTAACAGCAACATGTCAGTGGTTTTAGAGAAATGTACACTAGTTCCTGAGCTGAAAGCATTTGACAAGAACACACACCGAGATCGTCTCTACGGATATAGTCAGGATGATATGGTAATCACAGATTTGGAAGAGGAGGGAGCAGACAAATCCAATCTCCAGGAAGTGCAGGGTAACTCCCACATTGGGAATGCAGAAAAAAAAGATTTTTTCTTTCCTGACACAAGCTCTTCCTCATCACAGAGAAATGAAGAGGAGGAACGAGAGGACAAGGTGGTTGTGTGGTGTGTGACTGGTGTGTGCGAAGCAGCCAGTGAGCGCACAAACACTGACGACCCACTTGAACAAACTGAGAGGAATCAGTGTACGAGTGACAATCAGGGAGGAAATGAGAAAGCTTTCTCTGCCCCAACCAAGCACACGCCTTCAGAACCTCAGCTGGCCAATGAGACATCAGTGCCTGAACCCATCAGCAGCCAACCAGTGCCTGTCTCCCGCTGTGACAACTCACCACATACCATATCCTCCACCAGTTGGCAACCAGCAGAGCAGCCATCTTCCAGTCAAACTCTTACCACAGATGCCTCTAAGGACACTAAAGAACCAGTTGATCAAGGAGAAGAAGCAGAGGGCTCTGCCAATGAGGAGAAACAATTAGAAACCCTCCCTGAGAAATCAACAGAGAGCAAAAGCAACACTGATCACACGACTAATGAAAATCCAGAAGCAGCTCCTCCCACAAATGGAAAGGCAGAAGCTGCAACATTGTCCAAACCATCCACCAAGAACCTTGCTACCTCTAAAGCTCCGCCAGCCGGGATTAAACACACAACCCCAAACACCAACAAATGCAAACCTGTCCGAACACTCACCAACTCTGAGAATCAAGGCATGAGGCGGGTGGTGCCCATTTCGAGGACTAGCCGAGGTCCTCCACCCCTTAGCAAACATCCTGAGAAGCCTCCTGGCCACCAGCGGGGTTCCTCCAGCGCTGCAGCGTCCTCCAGTCTGAATGTCACCAACTTTAACAGCAGCTCCCTCCGACGAGGAGAGAAGCCCTCGACTTCTCCTTCGACCCAACGCTCCAGCATCCACAAAGACCCTAAGGATGCAAAGGACCGGAAGATTTCAGGCACTCACGCGTTCCCCCGAGAGCAGAAACAGGACTTGCAAAGGAGGCCATCTATCCAAAAGCCCTTAATGAAACCCAAAACCCAGCCAGAGGAGAAGATGTGTCGTTCCACACTGCGGGCGCTCAGTCAGGCTGCAGCAAATGGGGGTGGAGGAGGCAGTCTTAGTGCCCCTGCCACCCCTTTGCGTAAAGCCATTACCCCTTCATCATCTCCACTTCCGGGTTTTGCCCGAAACACCGCCTCTTCTTCTTTCAGACGGACCCTTACACCTGCTGCTCCTCATTCAGCCCACTCTGGCTCAGACTCGTCCCCTAAAACCTCCTCAAAAACCTCCTCTTCCTCCTTTGTCCCCCCAACTGGCACCTCCTCGCCTTTCACCCGAGCAGGCTCACTGAGAGTCTCCACCACCACCAAATCTTCAGATCTACACAAGCCGTCCTCCTCCTCCACCTCCTCCCCACTGAGGAGGACTCAGAGCATCAGGACAACTCCTCGCCCACCACTCCTAGACTTGCAGGCTCCTTCTAAAGGCCACCGGAGGAACGATAGCGGCAGCTTCTCTGACAAGTCCGCTCACTCTCGAGAGTCGGGCAAAGTCAGCAAACCCGGCTGGAGATAACAAATCTGAAGCTAGACAGTGCCTTGTATCCTTCATTCTTTTCTGGATTTGGGAGTAAAGCCAGAGGATACATTCCAGTAACAAAGTCTTACAGAAAAACAAATGGTCTTCCTAAGCAAGAAAGAAGGGAGGTTACATTCCAATATGAAGCACAGACACTGTTTTCTATTCTTCGAGGATGAAAGGCACTTCGTACTAATATGAAGATATGTTTGTTTTCCAATGCTTTAATGTGATGATATAAGGACACATTCCATTATGAAAGCACATTATGTACACTTTTTTAAGAGGCTACATTCCAATATTAAAAATAAACTGTCCAAGGTGGTCATTCAAGGATGGATGGATGATATCCGATATAACTCTGGTGTGTAAAGGCCATATTCCACATTGAGATAGGGGACACCCCTTCCAATAAAAACATGCAAAGTGCTCTATGCATAGAAGTAACATTCCAATATTTAGAGGTTTTTGGGTTTTTTTTTAAAAGCAATGAG
This sequence comes from Scomber scombrus, assembly GCF_963691925.1. Lineage (NCBI taxonomy): Eukaryota > Metazoa > Chordata > Actinopteri > Scombriformes > Scombridae > Scomber > Scomber scombrus. The sequence goes on from NC_084992.1 coordinate 3,454,355, forward strand.
AATAGTACAGGCTTCCTATCTAAAGTCAAAGTGGTCTTCTTCTAATATGTAGCATGCACATACTTCATAATTCCCCTGCTTTAGTCCTGAAACAATCAGTCAATGAAACCAATTAGTCATTTGAAAATCATTGTTCGTTTCAGTGATCAACCCTTTTTTTTTTTTTTTTAAACTTGACTTAATTTGCACTCTAAACGTTTAAAATCCCACAAATTCCGGCAAATTAACTTTGATTATCTGTCTTCTGATAAATTAAAGGTAAATTCTTTGAAGCCAGAGGAAGGGACCTTGTTAAAATATTAAGCACAGTCTCCTCACTTGTGGCTGAATTTGGTAAATTTCACCAACAAACCGAACCTAATTCCAACAATAAAAATAAACAGTAATTCTTTCTAACTCTTATGAGATTCTTATTCCTCTGAAGTTCTCTTTTTCTAGGATAAACTTCACCAAGAAGCCAACTGCACTCTAATACTACCTATACAATTTCCTTTTCCTAAGAGCTTTGTGAGAGCATTAACACACCACACATTTCCCTTCCCCTTTGAAGATGCCTGTTAGTTTGATAGTTCATAGATTCAGAGGAGATTCATTGATTATGAATATCACCATACATTACATAAAATAACTTGACACTGTCCATTCAGTCCAAGCAATAGTCCATAATACATCTCAACACAGTATTTTCTGGAGGTCAGAGACCATGTTCTCATCTTTACAAGAACAAGACTTAATTATTTTGTTCTTTTTAGAGAATACAGGGCGATAAAAGAACCAGACATGCAAGCAGGTAAACTGGAGTTCAAGCACAAATAATGACACACTCTAAGAGCTCAGGCCCGACACATTGGTCACATTAGTCATTTTTCAATGTAAGATGAAGGAAGAAAGTAAATGTCTACATCTACAAATGTGTGATGAGATTTTTTTTAAATGGTGCGTCTTTTCTGCAAATATATGGTACCTGACGCGACTGAATCCCAGCTGTTTGTTTCTTATCTCCTCCTGATCAAATGGCTTTATTTTATGTCTAAAACGCCTTTTTGTGATTCTGCATCTTTTTAAATTCGCTAACCAAGCTGAGGAATCTCTGTACATCTGGCCTGATTGGAATAGAAATTATATTATTATAATAATTATACTTGTCTTTGAAAACAATGTGCTAAATCATCAAGAATCATGTAATTTTTAAAAAAGAGAGATAAGTTTAGACGAGGAGATATTTATTTAAAGTGTCTCTGATTAAAACGAACAGCGACTGACAAACAAAAGTCTGCAGTGTCAGGTTTGTTCATATGAAGATATTTGTATGTTTATGTATCTGTATTTATGTATGTAGTTCATATTTGTATTATATATAAATATATGTAATCTGTCTACTAATTAATAAAATGTTATTCCCCCAACACTTAGCACTTTTTTTTCATTCCTCTGCTGCAGTTTTTCTTTTTTCTGTTTTGATGATTTTTCAGTGTATTTCTGTTGCTTATATTCTACAGTTTTTTCCTTCTTGACTGCTTTTTATAATCTTATTTTTTAATAACTTGAATCTTAAGAAGCATTTTGTGAATTTGCTATGTGAAATGTGTTATACTAAATATACTTTACTCACTTAACCTCGTCTTGTATCCATACAATGCATCACAGGCTTGATAGTTTCTGATATTATTTTGTATAATATTATTATATTTTGTATATTATTTGTGGAGAAGAGGGTCAATATGCTGTGGCTGGTAGCTTGATGAGAAAATAAATAAATGAATAAATAAATAAGCTCATTAATAAATAATAATAATAAAAATAAATAAATAAGATAAAATACATAAAAATAAAGAAAAAAATAAAGAAGATAAGATACATAAAAATAAAGAAGAAAAATAAATACATTTCAATAAAATAAGAAAAATAAAACTATTTCCATCTACTTTTATTGCATATTTTATAATAATTTTATTTGTATTTTAATTATCCTTATTATGCTAAAGTATTATGATTAAAATTACAATTTAAAACACATTAAAACATAATTTTATCATTTTTAAGCAGATTCTTTTTAATCACAAAAAGAATCCCGCCTAAACAAGACGCGTGACGTCATCACGCTGCGCCAAACAATGCTCCATGTGGATTACGGTCCGAGGAAAGTTTGTGTGTCTCTTTATCTAGAAAGTTGTGATGAAAAAGGGTTAAAAAAAAAAAAAAAAAACTCCGCTGGTGGAAAATAAATATGAAACAGCTTCATTGGATATCGAGCTGAAAGTAATGAAACAGCAGTGAAAGAAAAGAAAAGAAGAAGAAAAGAAAGAAAAAAGGAAAAGAGAAGAGAGAAGTCCTGGCGTTTAAAGTTTAAAGACCTGAAGAGCTTTAAAGGTCAGTCTGGTTTAATTTACGACTTTAATATTATTTATGTGTTATGAGCGATGTAGTATGCAGTATTACAGTAAAAGTACTGCAGTATTATAGTGATGTAGTATGCAGTATTACAGTAAAAGTACTGCAGTATTATAGTGATGTAGTATGCAGTATTACAGTAAAAGTACTGCAGTATTATGAGCGATGTAGTATGCAGTATTACAGTAAAAGTACTGCAGTATTATGAGTGATGTAGTATGCAGTATTACAGTAAAAGTACTGCAGTATTATGAGTGATGTAGTATTCAGTATTACAGTAAAAGTACTGCAGTATTATGAGTGATGTAGTATGCAGTATTACAGTAAAAGTACTGCAGTATTATAGTGATGTAGTATGCAGTATTACAGTAAAAGTACTGCAGTATTATGAGTGATGTAGTATGCAGTATTACAGTAAAAGTACTGCAGTATTATAGTGATGTAGTATGCAGTATTACAGTAAAAGTACTGCAGTATTATGAGCGATGTAGTATGCAGTATTACAGTAAAGTAGTGGTTTGGTCCTCTGACTGATATATTATTATTATGACATCATTAGATTATTAATAGTGAAGCATCAGTGTTAGAGCAGCATGTTACTGTTGTAGCTTCTGGAGGTGGAGCTAGTTTACAC